>NC_143133.1:13951515-14103030 GCF_059928025.1 Delphinapterus leucas
GCGTCTTAGGGTATGGACATTTTTAATTTGGGTACTTATTTCCGAATTGCCCTCCAGAGACATTGGACCAATTTACACTCACACGAAAATGCCTGTTTCTCACCCTTTTGCCAAAAATGTGATATTTTTGGTCTTTGTCAATCTGAGCAGTTAAAATAGTATTTCAATATTATTTTAATTTACATTTCTCAGTGAGGTTGGACATCCTCAAAAATTTGAGTCATTTATGTTTCCTTTCCTACAAATTATCTATTCATATATTTTTTGCCACATTTTTTCAATCATGACTATTTTATTGCTGCTGGGCTTTGTATCGTACTTAAAGCTTTTTTTGCACTTAAAGATTATTTTTTAAAATCTGTAGTTTCTTAATACTTTTATGGTTTTAGTTTGTTAGTTCCACTTGGAATTTATTTTAAGAAGTGAAGTAAGCATCCAACTTTGTTTTTGTTTTCTTACAGAGGGCTGTTCAGTTATCCCAACATCATTTATAGAATAACTTCTTTTTCCCAATACTTGCTGTATTACCATTACTGTTTGTTAAATTCCAACAGATATTTAAATCCATGCTATTGTATTTTTTTCACCTTAGAGTTCTCATTCTACCTGGGCTAGGTGAACTCAGGCCCCACCCCCACAAACGGCACAGGCCTGGGGTTTTAATTTTTCAAAGTCTTCCCTGCCCCCAGCCCAGCCTTGAGCCCTGAGGCCAGGGCCACTAGCTCAACCCACAGTATTGCTGAGAGCCTCCTAGTTTGAATTTTCGAAGCAAGGTTGAGTTTTCAGTTCCTCCTAGAATTATAGTAGTCAAGAGATTATCTGGTTTGACCTCCAATTTTAGGCATGTAAATTTGCCCAAGGTCAAGTGTAGGGTGCGGCCTCGAAGCCAGGTATCTTAACTTCTTAAGAGGTATTCTTTCAGTTTTACCATGCTACCTTCTCTCTAAAAGTCCTGGGAGTTCCTAGAGCTAAGTATAAAAAAATAATATCTATTAGTTGGATTTCATTTAGTCACTTTTACATATTGTTTCATTTGTTCCTAGGCACATTAAAACCTTATTTGGAATAAACTACTCAATACCAAGTATTATTAGATTTTTTTTTAACTTACTTTAATAATCACAGAAGACTATTGTCAGAACATGCCAGAAAACTGGGCTGTTTATAAACTTTAATGAATTAAAGTTTGTCTCTGAGAGCTATGGTTTTTATACCATGGAAATAACTAAAACATTCTGGAATTTTCTCTTCTTCATAAATACTAATGTAGATACATAATCACCTTAATAGTCACAAAATTATGTGTTACATATTTTAGATATTTTATTTACTTCCTCCTGGAATTGCTCATTAAATTATTCTTTAAAACATTGTTTTACAGTGACCATATGTTGTTGCCTTCAAAAATATGTCACCCCATTGTCACTTGATTGTATTAAAGTAAGCAGTTTCAGGATACAATAACTAGTAGATTTACTGATTTTTGAACTTTAAAAATCTGTATCATAAGTGGTATTAACTCTTAAAACTGTGAATGAAATCTGAATTCTAACTAGTATAATGTCATTTCGGTGTATTTAACAATATCGTGGAAATAAGATTTATCATTAAAATGATGTCCTAGGATATTTGTTATATATGTACATTTAAGAGAATCTGTCTTGGCTAAATAATTGGGTACATTTTTTGTAGCAAGAATTTTCTTGAAACTGTAAATCTAGTTTTGTATCAGCACTATATTTTAGTCTTTGATAAAGCAAGAGTATAATTTGCTTAGTTATTACTGAAATGTTAATATCTAAATGAGCCTTAATCAAAACAATCTGATTAATTTATATAAGCGAGATTTGAGTGTGTGTGTGTGTGTGTGTGTAAATTATACCATACTGAAGACCTAATACCATTTAAAATTTGCTTTCCTTGGGTAGCTCTCTGCTATTATAGTATTATGGATAGCCAAGAGTAGCTATCAAAATATTAGAATCAGTAACATTTAGGTCTGTTATGTAAGGAGGTAGTGGAAAGGGGAGGTATTACTGACCTCTTACATATGGTTTTGATTGTGTTAGGGATGCAGAGAAATATACTTTAACTAGACCTCAAATCCTCCTTTTTCTAAGCAACTCATCCTTTTCCAACTCTAGTTCTGAATCTTTATATTACGTTCTTTATGGTCTTACAGGAAAAAGTAAAGAAAACTTTTCAAAAAAACCTTTTCAGAAGTTAAATGCTTCTTGAGGGAATTTGGAAACATGTGGAGAGGACAGCAATACAAAGAGTGGGAAAATATGTTAATCACTGAATCATTCTTTTCAAGAGTTAACAAAACATCATTTTGTCTAGAATTAGGCTTGGGTTATTAACTGTTGACTCAAGTTCACTCTAAGTTAGCCAAACCAAAAAAAGAACATCATTCCTTCTTAGGGAAGTTGGCAGACAATTTTACTAAAGAATACACTGTTATACGTTAATACACTCAAAGATGGAGGGTTTTATGACTCCTATTTTTTATAGTGATCATCTTTTCTTCTCTCCTGTTTACCATTTGGATATGTTTTAAGGTTGATACTGTGAAGTATCCTGAAGTAGATTGACTTTTGTAGGCCAGGGAGGTAAGTATTATAACACAATGCTAAGAAAACCTGATGATTTCTAAAAAAAAAAAAAAAAAGCTTCTTTTGTTAATGCTCTTCCATTTTGATTTAACAGGTATTCTAAAATAGCCATTTCCCTGAAATTTTGTGATTAGTGAAATGCTCCAGTTTTCAGGATTGTCACTCCATCTTTGGGTTTGTGGGTCCTCTGTGTGTTTTCTCAAGATGTGCTGTGTTTGGGGTAGTCAGAAAAGTGGAAATGTTACTTCCCAGTTCTGTCGGTAATTTTAGGCAAGGCACTGAATGCCTCTGTTTCTATTTGTCTGCCAAATAGGGAGGGCAAAAACTGTCCCTTCCACTTTGCAATACTGTGAGAGAGGAAAGTGAGATTGCTAGCAAATTCTCCAAAAAGTTGAAATTCTCATTTTACATTTGTAGTTTTTTATAGCCTTGATCAATTTTATTTTTTTCTTCTGTGTGTTTGACTAATCACTGTTTTAAGTTTGTAAGCATTGGTCCAGTTAGCATTAAGAGGCTATATATTGGGCTTCCCTGGTGGCGCAGTGGTTGAGAGTCCGCCTGCCAGTGCAGGGGACACGGGTTAGTGCCCTGGTCTGGGAGGATCCCACATGCCGCGGAGCGGCTGGGCCCGTGAGCCATGGCCACTGAGCCTGCGCATCCAGAGCCTGTGCTCCGCAACAGTGAGAGGCCCGCGTATTGCAAAAAAAAAGAGGCTATATATTATTCACAGATTTTTTTTTGTCATTGTTGCTTCTTAAGAAAAAAATCACATTAGTTCTCTCTGTATATACATAAATGTGTATGTGTGTGTATATATATATATATATATATATATTCTCCATCTCCTGAAAACAGCCATTGCCACAAAGCATGTGGAGTTATATACCACAAAAAAACACAACTGCTTTAAGGTGGACTGCTTTTCTTTCCCTAGGGACTGTTCTTGCTTAGTTTTAAAAGTTAACGTTGAGAATTCCCTGGCGATCCATTGGTTAGAACTTGGTGCTTTCACTGCCAGGGCTGGGGCTCAATCCCTGGTGTCGGGAACCTGCAAGCCAGGTGGCATAGCCAAAAAAAAAAAAAAAAGTTAAATGTTTCTCATAAAAAAGAATGAAATAATGCCATTTGCAGCAACATGGATGGACCTAGAGATTATCATAAGTGAAGTCAGTCAAACAGAGAAAGGCAAATATCATATGATATCACTTGTATGTGGAATCTTAAAAAATGATACAAATGAACTTTTTTACAAAACAAATAGACTCACGGACTTAGAAAACAAACTTATGGTTACCAAAGAGGATGGGGGGGGATAAATTAGTAGTTTGGGCTTAACATATACACACTACTATATATAAAATAGGTAAACAAGGACCTACTGTATAGCACAGGGAACTATACTCATATCTTGTAATAACCTATAATGAAAAAGAATATATATATATCTGAATCACTTTGCTGTACACTTAAAACTAACAGCATTGTAACAGACTTAAATTTAAAAAAAGTTAATGTTTCTCCAAAATAATTAAATCCAATTAAAGAACTTCAGATTTTACTTTGTAAATAGAAACAGTATTAGATTTCCTTCTCTCAAACACTTTTTGAATGTCAGTTGTCATACCTTTTTGAATGTCAGTTGAGATAATGGGCAAAGTTTGAAAGTTACAAATGTTGGCCAGTTGTAAATAGTGTCCCATTTTCTTATATAGAAGACAAATTTAAAAGTATAAAATGATAGCCTAAGTTTATATTAATAGGGGAATGATTAAATAAATTATAGGTGTATCCACTCAGTGGGAAAATATATAACCCTTAAATGATAATTGTGATAGTCACCTAATATTAAGCAGCAATATGGAAAGTACTTAAGAACGGGAAAGCAGGAAAAAGTACTTTACTGGAAGTATTGCCTTTATTTTCATGTTAATATATTAATACCTAATAATGCTACTTTTTAAATTTATTAAGGCCACTTTTTCCATGCAATTAAAAAAGAAATGAGTTTTCCTACATCCAATGAACTTTATGGTGCAGTGCTTTCTGTAATTCAAATTAATGTTCATAAATGTTTAGATTTTCGTCTATTTAATTTTTGAATTCTATTCTTAAAAGTATAGATGCTTTTCTGACACATAACCTTCAATTTCCTAAATGATTTCAAATATGAATATGGCTATAATCATTATTTTGCTCATTTAAAAATCAGGGGATTTCCATTTTTTTCTACTTGTGTACTTCTCATTAGAAAATGCTTTATTCTGTTATATGTGAAGTAAAACTTTCCTCTCCATTCTCCAGAAATGTTGCCACTGTAAAGTGCTTGGTCTGTATTCTTCCTGGTGTTTTTTTGTGCGTATACAAACGTGGGTGAAATGTGCATATATGTATATCTTTTTTTAAATTCAAAGTGAGTCATACTATATAATTTGCTGAATTGCTTTTTTCAATTACTATATCATGGACTTCTTTCTGCGCCTGTACATATAGAGTTACCTCATTCTAAGAAATTTCTTCTCATTATCCTATTTAGTGTCTGTGCATGTTTTGAAATTAAGGCTGTGTACCACATAAGAGTCATGAGGTTTCCTTTATTTGACTTTTTCATTTGAGACATTCTAACATAGGGTTAGATAATCTAAATAATTTCTTTTTTTTCCCAGCGGGTCCATATGGAATATTTGCTGGTAGGGATGCCTCCAGAGGACTGGCGACATTTTGCCTAGATAAAGATGCACTTAAAGATGAATATGATGATCTCTCAGATTTGAATGCCGTACAAATGGAGAGTGTTCGAGAATGGGAAATGCAGTTTAAAGGTACCTTCATTTTGTTGGGTTCTTTGCAAATATTAAATATATGGCCAAAGAAAGTACATACTATTTCATTACTAAAGAGCCTAAGGATGCTGTCTGTTTTCACTGCCATCATTATTTGATGATAAACATAGCTAACTATCAAAATGATTGTTACATGTGCTTATTATTTATAAAATCCATATTTAAAAATTGGCTTGTTACAAATTTATAAAAATTGTGACACCTTTAGTCTTATAAGGCTTGTTCATTAAGGTATAGTTTTTTAAATATAGAATTTAAAACAATTATTTAAAACAATTAATTAGTGATATTGATACTGTAATTTTAGTTTATTCTAAAATGATTTTCTTGATCTTACCTTCAAACCATAAAGGAAAAATGTCATTCTCCTTCATTACATGCTCATGACATCAATTTTTACCGCCTCTGTGAACACTCTGGACTGCTATTTATGTGACCTGTGGATCCCTTGGAATACTTCTTCTGGCTTCTTGGCACTTATACTGGTTTTGCTATACAAAGCAGTCCTCCTGTCTTATCCTCTCGGTTTGTCAGTTAATTTGCTTAAACTAGGTTCAGAGTCTTGACCAAGAAATGACTAAACATGTTATCACCTTGGATATAACGATGTTCTAAATTAAACACCTGGTAACATAAAAACAAGCAATGTAACCGAGATCTAAGAAGAGAGTTTGATAGGAGAAAGAACAATAATGTACTAGGCACCACATATCGGGAACTCAGAGAACACAGGATAATAAGTAACGAGTGAATTTTCATCTTCTCATTTGGTTTGTTTTCTTAGGGACTACTAGCATGTGTCACATTTTCTCCCCAAGAATATTTCCTGGTTGGATCTACTTTCCATGTGATTTTCCACCTCATGTACTCTTTCTCCCCAAGAAAGTAACCATTAACTTTTTTATGGTCTTCTAACTGTTGGAAATGCCCTACATTGCCAACTTATGTATCTAATGACAATACTTTGGGCTATTAAAATTTAAAGAAAAAAAATAAAAAAAATAAAAAAAATAAAAAAAAAAAAATTTAAAGAACTATTCTGAGACTCACAGTGCACATTAGAGTTAAACCAGTTTCAAAGTACATGTCCTCATACCTATTCCAAGAGCCTGGCATGGGTGACTCCAAGATGGGTCCTGGATGTGCATATATTTTTTTTAAAGGTCTCCAAGTGATTCTGATGCAGTGTCCTTGATTAGGAACTGGTTGTATGGAACACTCTCCTGCAAAAGCACAATTCCCAAGCTTTATGAGTTCCCTGACCTTGTTTTCTTTTGTTCAAGTGTTACATGAGTACAAAGACTGGACAAGGTAAACAATAGGAAAAACTTATCTTGTTCTATATGACTCTAAAGGAAGCATACACCTTCCCTGCTGTATAATGGAATAGTGAGACAAATTTGATCACTACTGATTTTCTTTTGATGTATCTTTCAGAAAAATATGATTATGTAGGCAGACTCCTAAAACCAGGGGAAGAACCATCAGAATATACAGATGAAGAAGATACCAAGGATCACAATAAACAGGATTGAACTTTGTAAACAACCAAAGTCAGGGGCCTTCAGAACTGCAATTCTTACTCCCTTTCACAGAATGTCCAGCGTCTTTGGGTTTGGTTCACCTGCTGCAAAAAAACATTCAACAGATTGTTTGTACAAGCTAAATGAGTCTCACTATGAAGATTCGAATACTAGACATTATGCTGCCAGACTCATTTGTTGCAGTTGTTTGTAATGTCTGGTGGGGCTTCTTCATCCTGAAAAGAAGGAGACGGATTTTTTTAAAGAGCAAGAAAGTCACAAGATTACTTTTCCTTTTCTCTTTTTTTTTTAAATCAAAGACAACCTGATACGTATTTGCTACTTAAGTGTACAGATCTCCTTAAAAAAACAGCAAGGAATTCCTACTTCATGTGCTGGGTCTCTTTTAGCAATGAGGGAGGGGGGTTGGTGCCCATCAGTCTGAGTAGTTAAGGCTACTGAAACACTAAGATGTGACTCCCCGAGCTTTTCTTTTTGGGTTTTGTCAGAGAAAAGAAAAAAACTTTTATTTCTAAGAAATTTTTGGAAATTAGAAAAAGGGATTTCAGGTGGATTTAAGTCAAAGCTAATTCCCCAACAGTAAGATCATTTGAAACTGGTTTTTATCCCTTTCCTTCCCCTAGATCAAATCAATATTAATTGTGCCTTATTTCACTTACATAGACTTGAATTATTTTTAGGGAAAGCCCCTATGTGAATTCAGAAGTCACTACAAGCAGCATTGAGACTGAAGTTGGAATATTCTGTTGACCGCAAAACCTTGATGTCATTCTGTGTATATAGAATGTAAAAGGAATATTCAGTGTTACTGCCATATATGTTAATATACACAAACTTAATTAGCATTGTCATGGCCAAATGCATTCCCCCATGCTTTTTTCTCTTTTCAAAAAAATTGAAAAACAAATCAACAACTCTATCCCCTAACAGCTGCCTAATTTTAGGAGTCTTGACTCTCACATCTCACTGGTGTGGGTGCATGAGGCCGTAGTATGGATGTCGTGTGGGTGTGTCTGAGTGTGTGTGAGAGCGCCTTGGAAGGGATCTGCAGATACTGTAAATACCCGTACCATTTTAATAAAGCATGTACAATAAACCAAAATAAGCTTGAGTTGGACTTTATATACAAACTGTAAGCCAGTGCATTATGATATGGGAGTTGAGATTGTGTATTTGATTCAAGATAAGGAAAAATCTTGGAAATGAAAGGCAGGCACTGGTTAACCAAGTTGTACACATTGTACCACATTCACTGTAACTTTAGGAAGAAATTCCACTTTGTGGAACATTCTCAAGAGATCTGAGATTATTCAGGTAAGGATTGATATATTAAAATGTACATATTTTTTCTTTATATTTTGATGCCAACTGATAATACTAGAAGTAATAGTACTCCAGGTGGTAGTTATTGAACACAAAACAATTAAGGATATTATACTGATTGATAGGTGTTAAATTCTTCTATTGTTAGTTTGAAAAAGCTCTTACTACAAGCCCTATATGTGTCCATTATTTGATTGCATCATGACTATTTAGGTTCTTAATTGGAGACAAGTTATACCAAAAAAGACAATTTTATTCATTAAGTCAGCAGTTAGAGAAAAGAATTCTCCTGCTTTACGAGTATAATATATGCAGAAGCCATCAAAGAAACAGGAACTTTTAACCGCAGTAATAAGCTAAAGTATGTAAAATACTACATTCTATTGTGTTCAGTCTTGGAATGTTTTGTAGAAAATGATGAACTTCAGCCAGATCTTTGCTGAAGACTGGTTGTAACAACTGAAGAGTGTTGGTAAATGGTTTGTGTGTTTTTATGTAAAATATTTTCTGAACAGATTTGTTAGAGTATGTGTCCTCTGGAGTAAACTGATATATATGAATCATTTGAGCCTAAACTTAAGAAGTAAATCTACACTTGTGAATAGAGAAACCCTAAATATTCATGCAGTAAAAATTATGTAGTCTGTTAAGAAAAATGAGTAATGTTGTGCTTTGGACTTGCAATAAACAGTGTTCTATGGACAATTCCTCAATTTCAGTTGAGTGCTCCCATTCTCAGGAAGTTTGGCGGGCAGTCAGTCGTTGAGTAAGGGGACGGGAGCTGTGGTGGCATTGTTGCTGTTGTTTCTCCCTTAACCACTATTTCCCTAACTTGCCTGATCATTAGAACCACTTGAGGTGCTTAAAATACAAATTCTTGATCCCCAGTCAAAACCTACCACCCACTGAGCCAGAATGGAAAGAGAATGAGTCTCGGACTCTATTTGTAAGAAGTGCCTTGGGTAATTCTTATGATCAGAATTTTCAAATGTGAAAAACACCACACCAGTCTTTTCAAGTTATACAATTGACCCTTGAACAACAACGGTTTGAACTGTGTGGGTCCACTTTATTTTCTTCAATAAGTATTACAGTACTACAGTACTTCATGGTCCACATTTGGTTGAATCTGTGGATGTGGAACTGCAGACCCAGAGGGCCGTAAGGGGAATTTCACTCAGCACAGGTCGGTACCTCTGAACCCCTGCATAATGTTCAAGGGTCAGCTGTATTATCTATCTTTGTCATCTACTTGAAATGGACCTTAACCTTAGATAATTTTGGTCTGATTCCCTGTATTTGGTTTTCTCTTTCACTCCCTAAACATCCATAGCATTTCTGAGTTAAAAATTAGGAGATTTCACATAAAAATCTCGTATGTGATTTTTTTTTAATATCAAATATTCTCTTCAGTTTTTTGTCTTTTGATAACTTCTCCAAGTTGGCAGTATGTTTCCCAAATAAAGTCTATACTGTGTGTACTAGCCAGTTTCTCTGTTAGGGAGTGAGCCCATTTAGATTACAGATCACGTTTTTAAAACCTTGACTATGGTGCTTATGTTTTCCTGACAGTAATTCCACCTGCCTTTTTTGAAATCTGCATAATCTGACACTTTTACCCCCACCTACAATCTAGAAAGCAAAAGTTAATATGTTGAACTATTACTGGAGAAAATTATTCTCTTGAAAACTTGGCGTAAATCAGACTCTCCTCACCCAAGTATTCCATTTACCTCTACTGATAACTGAGAAGTGCAGCACATTGCTAGAAATAGATGCCATTGGCATGTAAACACAGTGTATAGCCTTACAGTGTTTATATGGATTAGAACAAGCTGGTAAGGAGAAAACTTTAATTCGAGAAGATACATGCACCCCAATGTCCATTGCAGCAGTATGTACAATAACCAAGACATGGAAGCAACCTAAGTGTCTATCAACAGATGAATGAATAAAGAAGATGTGGGGGCTTCCCTGGTGGCGCAGTGGTTGAGAGTCTGCCTGCCGATGCAGGGGTCACGGGTTCGTGCCCTGGTCTGGGAGGATCCCACGTGCCACGGAGCGGCTAGGCCCGTGAGCCATGGCTGCTGAGCCTGCGCGACTGGAGCCTGTGCTCTGCGGCGGGGGAGGCCACAGCAGTGAGAGGCCCGCGTACCAAAAAAAAAAATATATATATATATATGTGGTATATATATACAATGGAATATTACTCAGCCATAAAAGAAGAATGAAATAATGCCATTTGCAGCAACATGGATGCCTAGAGATTATCAGTCATATTAAGTGAAGTCAGACAAAAATACCATATGTGGAAACTAAAAAGATGATATAAATGAACTTATTTACAAAATAAATAGACCCACAGACGTAGAAAACAAACTTATGGTTACCAAAGGGGAAGGGAGGGGGGATTAAATAGGCGTTTGAGATTAACAATATACATACTACCATATATAAAATAGGTAAACATCAAGGACCTATTGTATAGCACAGGGAACTAGATTCAATATCTTGTAATAACCTAGAATGGAAAAGAATTTGAGAAAGAATAGATATACATGTATATGTATAACTGAATCAGTTTGCTGTATACCTGAAACACAACATTGTAAATTAACTATACTTTGATTTTTTTAATGGTTTAAAGAAATTAAATAGGATAAGCTGGTGATACTATACTAAAGAATTTATAAAATGTATAAGTTGCTTTGAGCACAGTGGAAATAAGTTATTGAATATTGTACTGATGGTTCTTTTCCTCTAATGAATTAAAAGTAGCAAATGCTCAATGACAGCTTTTGAGTATGTGTGCTCCATTAAAGTCAGCCATCAATCTGGTCGATGATGCGAATCACAGGTTACAGCCCATTTGTTGTGGGAAGGAAGTTCAAGTGGACCCACCCCGCTTTTCCTTACCGCTCTTCGGCGGGGCTCATCATCCCCAGGCCATGTCAGAAAAGCCCGTACCTCCTCACACAGTCCTGCGAGTCAGACTTTGAGGAGACCCTGAGCTACATTTCAGGTTTGCATTTGTTCTGCCATCACTAGTGACAGAACATTAGGGCTGCCCGTGATTATTCCTTCAAGAGAGAACTTAACGTGCTGCGAACACTGGTTTATTCTCAAGAGATTTTTCTGTCTTCCTATATCTGCATGGAGCCCAGCTAAACCAGACTGTGAAGTTTAGTCTAAGAAGGCTGGTAAATACTTGTATTTTTCCTTTGGAAGCATGATTTTTAGTGACGACATAGTACTGTTCGTGAAAACGCAGGATATTGCATATATGGTATGATGCCAGTTGGGTTAAAGAGCAAAGCTTGGAAGATAAGTTGGCAGACTTTAGAACAACTATGCTTTTACCCATTTATAAAAGTAATATACGTGTACAGAAAAAGTTTAAGAAAGTGAGAATTAACCACAAATTAAGAGTTAAGCAAAGTTAACCTTTTCCCACATCTCTTTTTCTGGCCACACCACGCGGCGTGTGGGATCTTAGTTCTCTGACCAGATATTGAACCCACACCCTCGACAGTGAAAGCACAGAGCCCTAACCACTGGACTGCCAGGGAATTCCCCCCCCACATCTCGCTCGAGTCCCTTTCTATGTAGGATCATAGTGTATTCTCTGAGGCTTCAGATGAGATACCCGTCCAATCATGCTGGACATCTGCCTGGAAGCACAACATGAATGCATCATTTTCCTGCCAGACTTGCTCCTGCTCTCACGTTCTCCGTCAGAGAGCTCCTGCTATATACTCTCCTGTCTTGTCTTCCTACCTCCCTTCTTGTCCTCATCAAATTCACAGTCCCTGTTGGCAATCCGAAACAAATTTGACCTCTTTGTCTCCCTACCTAAAGGCCTTAGTGGCACCCTACTTCCTATTTCAAGATAGGGCTTAGGCCTCTTCACCAGTTGCCACAGAACTCTCTGCTACGTAAAATGACTTGTAGCTTCCAGAATATACCCCTAGCTACTTACCCACTCCATTCTTCAGTCTGTATTATACTCTTCCCCACACCTTCCCAAGTTAACTGCCCTCCTAGCTCATTTGCTCAGTCCTAGAGACTCAGGCTCAGACTCAGCGTCCCCAGACCGGATTAGAGAGCCCCAATTCCGTGCCTCCATAGCGTCACAGGTAATTCTGAATCACTGAATTCGCTGTGTTGTGTCGTAATCATCTGTCTTTCCTGATAAGCCAGGGACCAGAGCAGTTGAGGCCCAGTGTTTTTCCTAAACTTAGTCCGGTGCTAGCTAGACACATTGTATTCGCTCAGAACTTTTTGTTCAGTTCATAAAATGAGAGGATAGACTAATATCAATAGATTTGAAGTGAGGGCTCCAAGGAAAGGTTAACTGAGAAAAGAGCTTAGGAGCAGCACCTCTTGGTTTTGGTTCTGGGCTTGCAAGTAAGTTTGAAGAGAGTTTTGTGCTATTTAAAAAAAAAAAAAAATGTGGGAAAACCACTGGACTAGATAATCTCTAGTACCCTTTCAGTTTATGAATACAACTCTAGGGTAGAACCATATAGTCTTATTTATATCTAGCAATGCTATATGAGTGCAAAATATAGATTCGTCTTCATGACACAACTAGATGAAAGCACCACCGTGCAATCTTGTCCTGAGTGCCTATCTAAACAAAACTGTTCTGCAGCAATGACAGCTTAGAGGCTTCATCAAAGGCGTGACCAAAGGAAAACCGGAGGGAAGGAGAAGACTCCCTCTTTTTTTTCTTATAACTAAAAACACTCATCAATGCCTTTGAAATCCCACCCAAGGAGTCGTTTGCTCCCTCCCACTATGCCCCCCCCGCCCCGGTCTCCATCCCCACCACTGCCATCACACAGGCACTGATTGCAGTTCCAAGTCTACTCCGGTGGACTAGGAAAAGGCAAGTTAAGGTGAGAAGCAAGTTTAAATTTGATCTTACCAAAGACAAACTGCAATGTAATAAAAGCATAATGAAAACAGTCCCACCTGCTGCACTTGCCTGGAAAGAAATGCCTTATTTGTGGGGGAAGACCTTTGTCCTTACAGCTGTGCTAATGGTGAGAAAGGAGACAAAAGCAAGATAAGATAGGAATAAATCACCTTTGTTACATAAGAAATGCAAGAGCAAGCGGTTTTCTTAAAATACTTATTTAGGCTGCGCCAGGTCTTAGCTGCAGCAGGCGGGCTCTTAGCTGAGACATACGGACTCTTAGTTGCAGCAAGCAGGCGGGATCTATTTCCCCAAACAGGGATCGAACCTGGGTTGCCTGTGTTGGGAGCATGGAGTCTTAGCCACTGGACCACCAGGGAAGTCCCAAGAGCAAGCATTTTAATTCCTTCTGTGTTTCAGCTGGGTCTGTAGAGAAAGAGTTTAGGCCTTGAAGGGAATCTGCTGCTTTCTGGTGACCTTAAGCAAGTTTCTGAAATTCTATGAGCCTAATTTTCAGAGACTAATAATACCTACCACACAGGTGAGAAATAAGATAAAGGCCACCAATTCCCTGACATACAATACACTATTCCCTCCTTCCTCTCCTTTGCAGTGGTAGGAAGACATTTAGATATCTTTTTCGGTGGTATATAATTTTCTTCTTTAAAGGTAACAATCTTTTGTTAATTAAATAGATAGTTCTAAATCTGAAAAACGATTACTAGTTTTTCCTCAGTTTATCATTAACAAAGTATTGATGTGTTTAGTAATAGAGAATCAAGGCAATACTAAAGCAGTAATGCCAGGAGTCATAGATCCACATTTATTAATATTCTCAAATGCCCAGCTCATAATTTAGAATCTATATTCCGGTGGAGATTATCCTGAAATCATTTGCATAACTTAGTTAACCATTTGTGTAACTTGCAGATGAGATGTCAGAGACAGAACTGAGTGATTATGTTAAGTTGAAAACACCTCATTACTGACCAGCTTCATTGTACAACAGTATGCACATTGTGTCTAAGTTAACTATCTTTAGGAGCAAATTTGAAAGTGTGAGATTACAGCGATGAGTTCATTGTGTTTGCTGTTTAGCTTCACAGATTTGTGTGCATTTAGTTAACCTTATAGTTCAACTGCTGGGAATTAATTCAGAATCATCTCACAACCTAGCTTGTGTTAAGCAAAACTGGTGATTAGAATGGCTAAATATATTGTGAATGTACTGTTCAAATATTTTCCTCAAATGATTGAATCTCTTAAAGCAAATTAGAACTTCAGGCATCCTAAATGAAAAAATCACTAGACTGATGTATCTCTAACATACTTTCTTTTTTTTTTTTTTTTTTTTTGCGGTACGCGGGCCCCTCACTGTTGTGGCCTCTCCCGTTGCGGAGCACAGGCTCTGGACGCGCAGGCTCAGCGGCCATGGCTCTCGGGCCTAGCCACTCCGCGGTATGTGGGATCCTCCCAGACCGGGGGCACGAACCCGTGTCCCCTGCATCGGCAGGCGGACTCTCAACCACTGCGCCACCAGGGAAGCCCCCTAACATACATTCTTGAGCAGTCAGAATTAAGTTCAAATTAGACTTTACTCATGATGGTTAACTATGTGTCAACTTGGCTAATCTGTGATGCCCAGTTGTTTGGTCAAACACTAGTCTAGATGTTGCTGTGAAGGTATTTGTATATGTAATTAACATTTACAATCAGTTGACTTGAAGTTAAACAGATTACCCTCCATAATGTGGATAGGCCTCATACAATCAGTTAAGACTTAAGTTTCTCCAAAAAAGAAGCAGTTCTGCCTCAAAACTGCAACATAGAAACCCTGCCTGAGTTTTCAACCTGCTGACCTGTCCTGTAGATTTCAGACTCAAGAGTCAACATCAACTCTCACCTGAGTTTCCAGTTGGTCAGCCATACAGATTTCAGGCTTACCAGCCCCCACAATTGTGTAAGCTAATTCCTTAAGATAAATTATTCTTGGACTTCCCTGGTGGTCCAGTGGTTAATAATCTGCCTTCCAGTGCAGGGGATGTGGGTTTGATCCCTGGTCGGGGAACTAAGATCCCACGTGCCGCGAGGCAACTAAGCCCACACGCCGCAAATACTGAGCCTGTGCACCACACCCATGTGGCACAACTACAGAGCCCACATGCTCTTGAACCTGCATGCCACAACTACAGAGCCTGTGTGCTGCAAATACTGAGCCTGCGCTCTACGGAGCCCACACGCCACAACTAGAAAGAAGCCCACACACCGCAACAAAGAGCCCGCATGCAGCAGTGAAAGATCCCGCATGCTGCAACTAAGACCCAACACAGCCAAAAATAAATAAGTAAAAAAAAAAAAAAGAATCCACCTTCCAATGCAGGGGGCGCAGGTTTGATCCCTGGTCGGGGTACTAAGATCCCACATGCCACAGGGCAACTAAGCCCACACACCATAACTACCAGGCCCACGTGCTCTGGAGCCTGCGTGCCACAACTTGAGTGCCTATGCGCCACAACTACTGAGTCCACACGCTCTAGAAGCCCACACGCCACAACTAGTGAGAAGCTCACATGCCACAGTGAAAGATCCCGTATGCCACAACGAAGATCCCATGTGCCTTAACTAAGCCCGACACAGCCAAATAAATAAAATATTCTCTCAATATCTATCATAATCTCCATAGATTTACATCTATGTTCAAAGATTACATATATCTCTATCTATTTGTATCTCCTATTGGTCTGTTACTCTGGAGAACTCTAATACACTATTTTCTAATTATTAGTACATATGAGACTTTAAAAGTTTTACTTCATTTTTGTAATTAAATGACAAATCCATTCTTGATTTAGTTCAGTACTTAATAATGATCTGACATGGCTACCTGGGCTTCAGTTTCTAATTCTGAAAGACATTTCAGCCATGAAATATATTACTTTTACCAATATGTCTCCCATTGTTCCAGATAAAATCTGAAATAGGATTTTATCTAATCTCTGAAATAAGATTTCATCAAAGGTCATGAGACTGACAAAGAGGAAAGATGAACACAATTAATCCTTCTGCTCCCAAAGATACCAAAGTCAATGTGAAATTTAGGAGAAGAGCATAATCTAGTAATCTGACTCAAAATCACTTCTACTGGGTCTCCCCTGGTGGCGCAGTGGTTAAGAATCCGCCTGCCAATGCAGGGGACACGGGTTCGAGTTCTGGTCTGAGAAGATCCCCCATGCCACGGAGCAACTAAGCCCGTGTGCCACAACTACTGAGCCTGCGCTCTAGAGCCCACGAGCCACAACTACTGAGCCCATGTGCCACAACTACTGAAGCTCATTCACCTAGAGCCCACGGTCTACAACAAGAGAAGCTACTGGAATGAGAAGCCCGTGCACTACAACGAAGAGTAGCCCCCGCTCTTCACAACTAGAGAAAGCCCGCACACAGAAACAAAGACCCAACACAGCCAAAAATAAATAATCACTCCTATTGACCCCAAGATTTTTTTTAATATTTTAAAATCATTTTTAATTAATTTAACAAGTAACAAGAAATCATTATCTTGGGGGAACTATCTTTGGGGGAAAACAAAACACATTGCAGCTGTTAGAATATTTGACCTGCCTGAACTCCAATTCCTGATTGCTCTCCAAAGACAGCGATGATTTTCAGATTAGTGTATAGCCTTCTGAACTTTTCTCTAAGCATTTACATTCATATAGCTGTACCTGTGGAAATACTGCAAAGCTTAGGTTCCAGAATCTATAGGCGAACTGCCTGGGTTTAAATCCTAGCTGTGTGACCTAGGGCAAGACACTCAACTTCTCCATGCCCAGTTTTCAAGTCTGTAATATGGGGATGATAATTATAGTACCTAATTCACGGAGACGTTTTGAGGATCAAATGAGTTCATCTATCTAAAGCACTGAGAACAGTGTCTGGCATACAGTATGCACTATAAAGTATTAGCTATTATCATTTTTTAAAACCTTATTTATTTGGCTGCCTCAGGTCTTAGTTGCAGCATGTGGGATCGTTGGTTGAGGCACACAAGCTCTTCGTTGCAGCACACAGGCTTCTCTAGTTGTGGCCTGTGGACTTCTCTCTAGTTGTGGCACACGTGGGCTCCAGAGTGTGCAGGCTCAGTAGTTGTGGCATGCGGGCTCTCTAGTTGTGACGTGCAGGCTTAATTGCCCAACCAGGGATCAAACCTGGGTTCCCTGCATTGGAAGGCAGATTCTTTTTTTAAAAAAATAAATTTATTTATTTTTGGCTGCCTTGGGTCTTTGTTTCTGCTCGCAGCCTTTCTCTAGTTGCGGCAAGCGGGGGCTACTCTTCGTTGCCATGAGTGGGCTTCTTGTTGCAGTGGCTTCTCTTGTTGCAGAGCATGAGCTCTAGAGCGCAGGCTCAGTAGTTGTGGCACACGGGCTTAGTTGCTCTGCGGCATGTGGGATCTTCCCAGACCAGGGATCGAACCCGTGACCCTTGCATTGGCAGGTGGATTCTTAACCACTGCGCCACCAGGGAAATCCCTTAGCTATTATCATTTTCACCTCTTTTATTTATCATAAATGGCATCCTACTACTGTATGTTATTTTGAAAATTTGTTTAACCCCTTCATGTATTATGGAAATATTTCCATAATATTACAAATAAAATATACCTCTTCTTTTTTCAGCTATTTCAAGTCTCATTTTCCATATAATGATTTCAACCTCAGTACCTAGAAGTAATATCTACATTTATTTATCCAAATAGTTTTTCTCTTTTTAAGTGTTTGGTAAACTAAAAAGCATTATGGAAATATTTGTATAGATGTCTTCACTGGGTATCAAATGGGGAAGGAGATAAGACTCTGCCTTATCTGGGTCATACCCATTACTAACCTTGGTAGCCTCCATTCATTTTTGAGGCTTGCTTCCATTTACTAAAGATGGTGACTCACCAAAGATGTAAGCAGTCAGTGGCAAAGCTACCATACTCTGGCTGTTCTATTTTTCCCTTCTTCCAGTTGGGTTGCTGCCTCATTGCCTTGAATGAAGCTGCATGTGTGTTTAAAGAAAAGCAAGGGAGGACAAATGATTGACATGGTTGAAGGTGATGTTTACATTGCAGTTCCGCTTCCTTTTGAAGTTCCCTTTTGAGGGCATCTCCTCCTTTCGACCCAAAAAAGGATTAGGAACTGCTGCCACACATCTGGTGCTGTTGGGGTCCATCCTCAGAGGGCTAGGTGAAAGGGCAAGTGAGAGGGGCAAAGGGAGATGAGGGAGGCTTCTGCTTTGATCTTCCTAACATTATCCTCAGGCTGCTGTTTAAGTAGACACAGCACCTGGTACAGCTTCTGGCACAAACCAGGCATTTGGCAAATGTTTGCTGATTAAATAAATGAATCAATTAAAGCTTTACTTGCCATAGCAGGACAAAGTGTGGTTCACATTTTTAAAAGGTGGGGGAAAGAATTCTGTATTATCAGCATCTATTTTGATGTCTCTCCTCCCTTCCCCTCTTAGATCCTCACCCTATTGCATGAACTCTAAGGGGCAGAAATTGAATCTCATCTATCTTTGTGTCTCTAGCTGTAGGACAGTATCTGCTCATAAATATTAATGAACAAGTGAATGAATGATTCTGGCTAAATTAGGTTTGTCATAAAGCAACACTTACTCTTTAGGTTAACTCCAGAAACACAAAAGCCCCTGAGACTGCTCCAAAAGGCATAAGACCTGAGGTGAGGGTCACTCCAGCTTCCTCCAAGGCAAACCCACCTTTGTGAGGCTGGGTCAAAACTAGCCAGTCTGTGAATCCTGCAGGAATTGGGAAACAAGGCAGATGTACCTGGGGCATCTTGTTGTTTTGCCATCCACCAAGCTGGGAAGTACTCCTCATTTTTAACCAGATGGTCTTTGAGCTGATATTTCTTCCCAGTCACATGTCTGAACTGATGCAATGGTGTTCCAGAGGTTATAAGAGAAAAGTTGCTGGCGATCGCATCTGAAAGACCTAATCCCTTACTTCTGTTTCTGTTGCAAAGGTTTTCACAACAATCAGTCTTCTCAAGAAGTATACACACAGCTTGCATGACCGGGCCCCAGTGGGAGACAGAGCGTGAAGCCGTGCAGGCGGAAAACACTGTTTGCACTCTTAGAGAATAACATCACCGTCAGCACACTCGCCAGGGTGCTCAGAGGTTGACAAACATATACTGTGCCTTAAAAGAAGAAGAACAGAAATCTGAGTCCTGGTGAGAGTTTTCAAGTGGATCCCAAGGCCAAATGAATAGTATGTTTCTTCATCCAAATGTAGCCAGTAAAGGAATAGGACAGAACATTCAAGTGGGGCCAGCAAAGACACTGAACTTTTCACTTTTACGGATGGTACTGTGAATGTGAGAGCTAAGAGATGGGATGAAAGTTAAAAAGGTGTGCTAGCAAACGATTGCTTCTTTTGCTTACCACACCTTGCAGTGCTCAGATTTGTCTAGCTCAGTTGGCAGAAAGGAGGTCAGCAGCAGATTAGATGGTCCAAATCCATTTCATACACCAGATATGAATTCCCAGAGACTCCTGGGGAGGACAGGGCTGATCTGATTTGTTGGGGTAGAAGGAAAGGCAACTCAAAGAGAGGAAAAGGGCCAAAACAGCATTTTTCAAATGAAGAATTCTTCCCCTGCCTTCATTCCTAGGAGCAGAAACTTTTACTTTCCTGGTGAGATCACAGGAGCTGAGTGTGTAAATTCCAAACTCTTTGGCATTGATTCTTCAGAAGATGTTACAAATTCCAATTCCATCCTGCCCCATGTCATTCTGGATGTGGTATTTAAATAAGGGCATTCAGGGACTCCCCTGGCAGTTCAGTGGCTAAGGCTCCGTGCTCCCAACGCAGGAGGCCCAGGTTTGATCCCTGGTCAGGGAGCTAGATCCCCCATGCTGCAACTGAGTTCACATGCCGCAACTAAAGATTCCACAAGCTGCAACTAAGACCTGGTGCAGCCAAATAAATAAATAAAATAAATAAATCTTAAAGAATAAGGGCATTCAACATTTTCCTCTACACTAGCTTCATGCCTGTACATTAACTTGGCAGTCACCAGGATTTCCCTTGTAGTTACCTTCAGCCAGGCTTTATCTTGCTAAAACAAATCACATACTGTGAACTTCACATAAAGAAGAGATAATGTCACAAAAATTTTACCCGTTTAGGCCTTAGATAAATTTTGGCCCTAGGCTTTTCAAAAGTCATACTCTTTATATATCACCTCATACAAAGCAGGGCCTAAGTTTATGGGGCTCTAAAAATGGGCTTCTTACCTGGGCATCCGCCAGGAGCTGAAGCAGCCAAGAAATAACTCACTGGAAAGAGTCAGGCAGACACCCTCTCTGCAAGCTCTCAGTCCTGTTGAAACATGCCTCACAAGGACATGAACACTTTGTTCAACACAGCCCCTTTGCAACCATATGGAGCAGTGACATATTCAAACCGTGCACTCAAGAATACAATATATAGAACTTCTCTCTTTCAACAACCCTATAACCCAATTCAAACTCTATTTTGAACTTGCATTTCCCTTTGTGATGGATGTAAAGCGGCCCCGAATTCTTTGTAGCACCTCACACTGAGGTGAAATCTATTTCCCCACTCCCTGAATCTGGAAAGGCCCTGTGACTTTCTTTGACCAACAGAATGTAGTAGAAGTGCCGTGGGACTTCTGAGCCCAGACTCAAGAGACCTCACAGCTTCTGCTTTTATCCTCTTGGAAAGCTTCCAGCATTCTGTGAAGAAGACTGGAGAGAGACTGGAGAGAGAAGACAGCCATCCCATCTGAGGCACCACACCTGTGAGTGAAGCCATGTTGGATGGTCCAGCCTCATGCAATCCCCAGATAACTGCAGCTGCAAGAGTGACCTCAGGCAAGAATGGCAAAAGAGCCACTCCAGCTAAGCCCAGTCCATTGCCAACCCATAGAAACCGTAAGCAAATGAATGATGGCTTTTTAAGCCATTAACGTGTGGGGTGACTTGTTATGCAGCAATAGATAACTGATACAACCCTGGTGGTTGAAACCATAATTGTAGTCAATTCCAGAAAAGTGAGCTTGATTTAAATTCAATCAATTCAAAATTTCCTCATCTACAGCCTTCTCTCTGAAGTAGCATGTAAAGTTCCATACAATCCTATATCTGAGACCTGAACAAATTTGATAAGCTCAAGCTATTATATAAAACTCTACATTCAACAGAGAATACACTTTCAAGAACACATGAAAAACTGACAAAAATATTTCATGCATTAGGTCAAATGGAAGTCTAAATAATTCTGAAGGATTACAATGCAGACTTAATTATCTTGCCATAATATAATAAACTTAGAAATTACCAAAGGATACCTTTTTTAAAATCTCTTGTGTTTAGAAACTGAAAAATATTACTAAATATTAGTCACACTTACAGCCCTATAATGGAAACACTATGTATATGCCAAACATCTATGAGATTCACCTTTGCAATACTAAAAGGAAATTTATAACTTTAAATAAATTTTTAGGAAATAAATATTAAATTAACTAAGCCTTTAAGCTATTTTGGTTTCCTGGAAGTTGCAATCAAAATTGTGCTCACAACACCAGGCCCTCAGTTTTTATAAAGATTGCCATCCTCCCATTCTTGGTTGATTCTGAAAGTCTGTGGATCTTCTCTTAGACAACTACAGAGAATATTTGAATGTCAGGCTATGTAAAATTTTATGCATTGAATTCTCTCCTGCTCAACTTAAAAAAAAAATTCAGCCTTTATTGAGGTATAGTTGACATATAAAATTGTAAGATATTTAAAATGGTCATCACGGTGAAAGGATTTCCCACATCTAGTTAATTAACACATCCACCAGGCTCCTGCTCAACTGTTATCAAAAGTCCAACTGAAGGAAATATGCAAGGAATCCATCTTGAAGAACATACAGTTACTCCATCCCCTTAGACGGCTCACTTTTATTCCCTGGATTATCACAGAGTTGCATATGGAATCTACTGTCTTCCTTCAGAACATGTTTTTGAATTATGCATACTGTTATATCTTTGGTTTACACAGAGGAATGGTAGAGGAAACTTCTGACAGGATCCACCATTGTGTTTATTGAGGAATGTTGTTAAAGATGTCCATGTGGCACTTGATGCCAACACATGAAACCCCACACAAATGTCTTACGGACCTAAGAAACAATAAAAGTTTCCTTTCTCCTAAGAAACTGAATCATTATTGCTTTAGTGAAATGTGAAATTTTAACCTATCGTGTTTCTCGTTTTACTTTGGCTATTAGGCAGCTCAAAAAAATATTGGCAGCCCAATTTTAAGAACAATAAACTACTTTATGATCTATAAATCTTCATGCTATCCTAGCTTTAAACCCTTTGTTTTTTTAAATTTCCATTTATTATAAGGTTAAAATTCTTGTAAATTACTTCAATTCCTTTACAGAATGAAGTAGGCAAATATAAATTTTTAAAATACCAAAAAATTGATTTTTTGGGGAGTCCTTGAACTAGAATGTAATCTTCATATAATATAACCATATGGTCTTCCAAGCTGGTGAGTTATATCTGACAGATAATTTTCACTCCATTTAGTGTTTTTCAGTTTTCAGGATAAGAATGTTATCCACAAAAGTGACTTATCTAACCAGTCTCAGGCTCTCTGGAGGCTATCAACTGGGTAAAGGACAGGCATCTTAACATCAGGTGTTTCTTGCAACCTCTGTTAACCATTCCTTCAGGGGCAACCTGAGGGGCAGCTGGGAAGGAAGACAGCTGCTCCCCAAGGGGCCCGTGCCCCTCCCCAAACTTCACTGGACCACTCTTGCAAAAGCATAGTAATCCTCCTTCTCAGGATGCCAGAATGTTCTTAATCTTATTACAAATCAGATCATTTTGAAAGCCCCTCCTCTCAAGGGAAATGGGATTGACCAAATCTGGTCAGATAAGTCAAACTGCAATTATTCCTTCTAGACACAAACACTTAGTGGTGTTAGAATGACCAAATGCAAAACACTGACAACACCAAATGCACGTGAGGATGTGGAGCAGTAAGAATGCTCATTCATTGGTGGTGGGAATGCAAAATGATATAGCCACCTCACCTTGGAAGACAGTTTGGAAGTTACAAAAATAAATATACTGTTATAAAATCTAGCAGTCACCCTCTATGGTACTTAACCAAAGGAGCTGAAAACTTATGTCCACACAAAACCCTGCACATGGATGTTTGTAGCAGCTTTATTCATAATTGCCAAGACGTGGAAGCAAACAAGATGCCCTTCAGTAGGTGAGTGGACAAATAAACTGTGGTATATCTAGACAATGGACTATTATTCAGCAAGAAAAATAAATGAGCTTTCAAGCCATGAAAAGACATGAAGGAACCTTAAATGCATATTACTAAGTGAAAGAATCCAATCTGAAAAGTCTTTGTACCGCATGATTCCAACTATATAACATTCTGGAAAAGGCAAAACTATGGAGATAGTAAGATGATCAGTGGTTGCCTGGGTTGGGGGAGGGATGACTAGGTAGCGCACAGAAGATTTTTAGGCAGTGAAAATACTCTATATAACATGATAATGGTGGATACATATTATTATATATTTGTTCAAACCCATAGAATGTACAACACCAAGAGTGAACAAACACTAAGGTAAACTATGGACTTTGGATGATTATGATATGTCAATATAACTTCACCCTTGGTAAAACATGTACCATTCTGGTGAGTGATGTTGATAACGGGGGAGGCTGTGCATGTGTATGAGCAGGGGACATATGGGAAATCTCTATACCTACCTCTCGGTTTTGTTTTAAATCTAAAACTGCTCTAGGAAAAATAATCTTCTTATTTTATTGTTTTTAAAGGGCATGTTTAGAAACCCTCTGGGAAACCCTCTGGAAGGGTACCCAGGAAATGGAGTAACTGGAAGAAACAAGGGGGAAGAAAGACTTTCCTCCATATACTGATATGAATTTTGAGCTGTGTGAATGTAATGTCTATTCTAAAAAGAAATAATTCTTAAAATACATTAAGATCTCGAGGGGCAGAGTCAAGATGGTGTACTAGGAGGACGTGGAATTCGCGTCTCCTCACAACTAGGGCACCTACCAGGCACCGACTGGAGGGGGATCACAGACACCTAAGGGGTTGGGAGGAACCCCCAGCAACTGGATCTGGGTTCTGTTTTACCTTGTTGATTCACTGTTGTTGATTCTTTTACATTTTAATTTTTCCTAATAAATCTTTTATTTTCTAATTTATTTTATTCTTTATACTTTGTTAATGTTCTCTCCTTTTGGCTTGTTACCCACCCCTCCTTTTTTTTTTTCCTTTTTTTTTTGTGGTTTTATTTTACCTTGTTGCAGTTGTTTCAATTATAGTTCTATTTTTCCTAATATAATTTTTATCTTTCTAATTCTATTTTATTTTTTATTCTGCTCCTTTTTTTTTTTTTTTTTTTTTTATCATGCCACAAAGCTTGCAGGATGTTTGTTCCCAGGCTGGAGCTTGGGCCCGAGCTCCTGTGGTGGGAGCTCCGAAACCAAATCACTGGACTAACAGAGAACTTCAGACCGTAGGGGATATCAGTCAGAGTGAGGCCTTCTGGAGGTCCTCATCTCAGCACCAAGACCCAACTCTACCCAACTGCTTGCAAACTCCAGTACTGGACGTCTCAGGCCAAACAACCAGTAAGACAGGAATATACCCATCAAAAAAAAATAAAATAAATTGACGAAAAAATATGTTACAGATGAAGGAGCAAGGTAAAAACCTACAAGACCAAATAAATGAAGACGAAATAGGCAACCTACCTGAAAAAGAATTCAGAGTAATGATAGTAAAGATGATCCAAACTCTCGGAAACAGAATGGAGAAAATACAAGAAACATTTAACAAGGATCTAGAAGAACTAAAGAGCAAACAAACAATGATGAACAACACAATAAATGAAATTAAAAATACTCTAGAAGGAATCAATAACCGAATAACTGAAGCAGAAGAACGGATAAGTGAGCTGGAAGATAAAATGGTGGAAATAACTGCCAGGGAGCAGAATAAAGAAAAAAGGATGAAAAAAATTGAGGACAGTCTCAGAGACCTCTAGGACAACATTAAACGCAACAACATTAGAATTATAGGGGTCCCAGAAGAAGAAGAGAAAAAGAAAGAGTCTGAGAAAATACTTGAAGAGATTATAGTTGAAAACCTCCCTAACATGGGAAAGGAAATAGTCAAGTCCAAAAGCACAGAGAGTACCATACAGGATAAACACAAAGAGAAACATGCCGAGACACATATTAATCAAACTATCAAAAATTAAATACAGAGCAAAAATATTAAAAGCAGTAAGGGAAAAGCAAAAAATAACATACAAGGGAATCCTCATAAGGTTAACAGCTGATTTTTCAGCAGGAACTCTGCAGGCCAGAAGGGAGTGGCAGGACATACTTAAAGTGATGAAAGGGAAACACCTACAACCAAGATTACTCTACCCAGCAAGGATCTCATTCAGATTTGATGGAGAAATTAAAAACTTTACAGATAAGCAAAAGTTAAAGAGAATTCAGCACCACCAAACCAGCTTTACAACAAATGCTAAAGGAACTTCTCTAGGCAGGAAACACAAGAGAAGGAAAAGGCCTACCAAAACAAACGCAAAACAATTAAGAAAATGGTAATAGGAACATACATATCAATAATTACCTTAAATGTAATTGGATTAAATGCTCCAACCGAAAGACATAGACTGAGGGTTTCCCTGGTGGCGCAGTGGTTGAGAGTCCGCCTGCCGATGCAGGGGACGCGGGTTCGTGCCTGGTCCGGGAAGATCCCACATGCCACAGAGCGGCTGGGCCCGTGAGCCTTGGCCACTGAGCCTGCGTGTCTGGAGCCTGTGCTCCACGATGGGAGAGGCCACAACAGTGAGAGTCCCGCGTACAGAAAATAAAAAAGACACAGACTGGCTGAATGGATACCAAAACAAGACCCATACATATGCTGTCTACAAGAGACCCACTTCAGACCTAGGGACACATACAGACTGAAAATGAGAGGATGGAAAAAGACATTCCATGCAAATGGAAATCAAAAGAAAACTGGAGTAGCAATTCTCATATCTGATAAAATAGACTTTAAAATAAGGACTACTACAAGAGACAAACAAGTACACTATATAATGATCAAGGGATCAATCCAAGAAGAAGATATAACAATTGTTAATATTTATGCACCCAGCATAGGAGCACCCCAATATAATAAGGCAAATGCTAACAGCCAGGGAAATGGAGAGTAACGCAATCATAGTAGGGGACTTTAACACCCTACTTTCACCAATGGACAGATCATCCAAAATGAAAATAAACAAGGAAACACAAGCTTTAAATGACACATTAAACAAGATGGACTTGACTGATATTTATAGGACATTCCATCCAAAAACTACAGAATACACTTTCTTCTCAAGTGCTCATGGAACATTCTCCAGGATAGACCATATCTTGGGTCACAAATGAAGCCCTGGTAAATTTAAGAAAACTGAAATCGTATCAAGTATCTTTTCCAACAACAACACTATGAGACAAGATACCAATTACAGGAAAAAATCTGTAAAAACTACAAACACATGGAGGCTAAATAATACGCTAGTAAATAACCAAGAGATCACTGAAGAAATCAAAGAGGAAATCAAAAAAATACCTAGAAACAAATGACAATGAAAACACAAAGACCCAAAACCTACGGGATGTGGCAAAAGCGGTTCTAAGAGGGAAGTTTATAGGAATAAACTCCTACCTCAAGAAACAAGAAAAGTCTCAAATAAACAACCCAACCTCACACCTAAAGCAATTAGAGAATCAAGAACAAAAAAACCCCAAAGTTAGCAGAAGGAAAGACATCATAAAGTTCAGATCAGAAATAAATGAAAAAGAAATGAAGGAAACAATAGCAAAGATCAATAAAACTAAAAGCTGGTTCTTTGAGAAGATGAACAAAATTGATAAGCCATTAGCCAGACTCATCAAGAAAAAAGGGGAGAAGACTCATATCAACAGAATTAGAAATGAAGAAGGAGAAGTAACAACTGACATTACAGAAATACAAAGGATCATGACAGATTACTACAAGCAACTATATGCCAATAAAGTGGACAACCTGGAACAAATGGACTAATTCTTAGAAAAGCAAAACGTTCTGAGACTGAACCAGGAAGAAATAGAAAGTATGAACAGACCAATCACAATCACTGAAATTGAAACTGTGATTAAAAATCTTCCAACAAACAAAAGCCCAGGACCACATGACTTCACAGGTGAATTCTATCAAACATTTAGAGAAGAGCTAACACGTATCCTTCTCAAAGTCTTCCAAAATATAGCAAAGGGAGGAACACTGCCAAACTCATTGTATGAGGCCACCATCACCCTGATACCAAAAGCAGACAAAGATGTCACAAAAAAAGGAAACTACAGGCCGATATCACTGATGAACATAGAGGTAAAAGTCCTCAACAAAATACTAGCAAACAGAATCCAACAGCACATTAAAAGGATCATACACCATGGCATTCCAGAATCCCAGGAATGCAAGGATTCTTCAATATATGCAAATCAATCAATGTGATACACCATATTAACAAATTGAAGGATAAAAACCATATGATAATCTAAACAGATGCAGAAAAAGCTTTTGACAAAATTCAACACCGATTTATGATAAAAACCCAACAGAAAGTAGGCATAGAGGGAACTTACGTCAACGTAATAAAGGCCATATATGACAAACCCACAGCCAACATCGTTCTCAATGGTGAAAAACTGAAACCATTTCCTCTAAGATCAGGAACAAGACAAGGTTGCCCACTCTTATGACTATTATTCAACATAGTTTTCAAGCTTTAGCCACAGCAATCATACAAGTAAAAGAAATAAAAGGAATCCAAATCGGAAAAGAAGAAGTAAAGCTGTCACTGTTTGCAGATGACATGATACTATACATAGAGAATCCTAAAGATGCTACCAGAAATCTACTAGAGCTAAACAATGAATTTGGTAGAGTAGCAGGATACAAAATTAATGTACAGAAATCTCTTGCATTCCTATACACTAATGATGAAAAATCTGAAACAGAAATTAAGGAAACACTCCCATTTACCACTGCAACAGAAAGAATAAAATGCCTAGGAATAAGCCTACCTAAGGAGACAAAAGACCTGTATGCAGAAAACTATAAGACACTGATGAAAGAAATTAAAGATGACACAAACAGATGGAGAGATATACTATGCTCTTGGATTGGAAGAATCAACACTGTGAAAATGACTATACTACCCAATGCAATCTACAGATTCAATGCAATCCCTATCAAGCTACCAATGGCATTTTTCACAGAACTAGAAGAAAAAAATTCACAATTTGTATGGAAACAAAAGAGACCCCGAATAGCCAAAGCAATCCTGGGAAAGAAAAACAGAGCTGGAGGAATCAGGCTCTTGGACTTCAGACTATACTACAAAGCTACAGTAATCAAGACAGTATGGTACTGGCACAAAAACAGAAATATAGATCAATGGAACAGGATAGAAAGGTCAGAGATAAACACGCGCACATATGGTCACCTTATCTTTGATAAAGGAGGCAAGAGAATATAGTGGAGAAAGGACAGCCTCTTCAATAAGTGGTGCTGGGAAAACTGGACAGCTACATGTAAAAGAATGAAATTAGAACACTTCCTAACACCATACAGAAAAATAAACTCAAAATGGAATAAAGACCCAAATGTAAGGCCAAGACACTATAAAACTGTTAGAGGAAAACATAGGAAAAACACTCTATGACATAAATCACAGCAAGATCCTTTTGGACCCACCTCCTAAAGAAATGGAAATAAAAACAAAAATAAACAAGTGGGACCTAATGAAACTTAAAAGCTTTTGCACAGCAAAGGAAACCACAAACAAGACGAAAAGACAACCTTCAGAATGGGAGAAAATGTTTGCAAATATAGCAACTGACAAAGGATTAATCTCCAAAATATACAGGCAGCTCATGCAGCTCAATAACAAAAAAACAAACAACCCAATCCAAAAATGGGCAGAAGACCTAAATAGACATTTCTCCAAAAAAGATATACAGATTGCCAACAAACACATGAAAAGATGCTCAACATCACTAATCATTAGAGAAATGTAAATCAAAACTACAGTGAGATATCACTTCAACTGTTCAGAATGGCCGTATCAAAAAATTTACAAACAATAAATGCTGGAGAGGGTGTGGAGAAAAGGGAACCCTCTTGCACTGTTGGTGGGAATGTAAATTGATACAGCCACTATTCATAACAGTAGGGAGGTTCCTTAAAAAAATAAAAATAGAACTACTATATGACCCAGCAATCCCACTACTGGGTATATACCCTGAGAAAACCATAATTCAAAAAGACTCATGTACTACAATGTTCACTGCAGCACTATTTACAATAGCCAGAACATGGAAGCAACCTATGTGTCCATCGACAGATGAACGGGTAAGGAAGATGTGGCACATATATACAATGGAATATTACTCAGCCATAAAAGGAAACCAAATTGAGTTATTTGTAGTGAGGTGGTTGGACCTATAGTCCGTCATACAGAGTGAAGTAAGTCAGAAAGAGAAAAACAAATACCATATGCTAACACACATATATGGAATCTAAAAAAAATTTTTTAATGGTTCTGATGAACCTAAGGGCAGGACAGGAATAAAGACACAGAAATAGAGAATGGACTTGAGGACACGGGCAGGGGGAAGGGTAAGCTGGGACAAAGTGAGAGAGTGGCATGGATTTATATATACACTACCAAATGTAAAATAGATAGCTAATAGAAAGCAGCCGCATAGCACAGGGTGATCAGCTCAGTCTTTGTGATCACCTAGAGGGGTGGGATAGGGAGGGTGGGAGGGAGATGCAAGAGGGAGGAGGTACGGGGATATATGTATATGTATAACTGATTCACTTTGTTATAAAGCAGAAACTAACACACCATTGTAAAGCAATTATATTCCAATAAAGATGATAAATATATATATATAAATAATATATATATATATTAAGATCTCGATTTTGAAGGCCTAAATACTAAGGAATTTCAGCAACACTCAGTGAGTGACATGATTAAAGTAAGGTTTATGAAAGGAGCATCTGGCATTAGAGGACAGGATAGGGAAGGGTGGGAGAGATTAGAGGCTTTTCTAGACAGTTTGAAAGCAGTGGCTTAAAACTTTTATTTGTAGCCCTGGCTAGTAGCTTGCACCTGGTAGGCTCTGATAACATGTCTGTTGCTACTGGGGCTGTTGTTGCTGTGGTTAATGATGATTATAAATGTTGATGATGGTGAGGGCAGTGAGGGTAATGATAATACTTGGTATGGTAGGGATTCAGGAAGCTTTTGGAGTAAGTCACACAGAGGTGATGTTTGACTCTCATCCTGCACACTTCTCTAAACCCCATCTTCTGTTCTGACAACCACTGCTCTAGTTTATTATTTTTTTATTTTTTAACATCTTTATTAGAGTATAATTGCTTTACAATGGTGTGTTAGTTTCTGCTTTATAACAAAGTGAATCAGTTATACATATACATATGTTCCCATATCTCTTCCCTCTTGCGTCTCCCTCCCTCCCACCCTCCCTATCCCACCCCTCTAAGTGGTCACAAAGCACCGAGCTGATCTCCCTGTCACTGCTCTAGTTTAAATCCTGCCCGAAACAATGAATAAGATAGAGTCTTTGCCACTGAGAAATTCACAAATGGTGGAAGAGTACGAAAACAAACCACTAAGTGAAACCGAGGGAGGCCCTGTGGGGTTCCCTGGCACAGAGGCCCTTTTGTCTCCCATTTCTTGTAGGCAAGACACCAGCCTCCATGACCTTCCCTTAGTTCAATGAAGGGTAGATTCATTGAACAGTTGCTAATCAAAGGAGGAGCAGCCAAGAAACCACCTGAGGCAAGATTAAAGGGACCAGAGAAGCTCATCAAGATTAGGAGACCACCTGAGACGAGATTAAAGGAGTGCAGGCCCTGCACACACCCTAATCTTGTCAGAGACCCCACCTTTGAATTATTGTTATAAACCCCTCATCAAATCCTCCTGGGTTGCTGACACATAGTTTTTCGAGGGAGAAGCCTGATGTGTCTCCCTTTGCCTGGCAAAGCAATAAAGGAATCCTTCTCTACTTCACCCAGAAGTCTGTCTCTGAGACCTGATTTGTACAGAGAGGCCAAGCTTTCAAGCTTTCGGTAATATAAGTGAAACATCCACTATGGCAGAGAGTGCTTTAAAAGAAGTCTCAGCTTCCAATGGTAGCATAGAGGATAGAGCAATCAAAGAACAATACAAAATCCTTAGGTGTATTCAGAATTTTCCAGCTCAAAATATTCTATTTAACCATCACAATAAGCCCGTGGGGTGGATCTGTTGTTCCAGTTCTTAACCAAAAAAGTTGAGATCAACAAAATAAGAGTATGTGGGTTCTAGAGATGACAGACTGGGTTTTAAATTCTGGCTCTACCACTAATTGTGTAAATCCTTGAGCAAGTTATTAACCTAAAATTCTGTTTCCTCACACAAAACATTAGGTCCATAACAGTACCTACCACACAAAATTGCTGTGAGGATGGAACAAATAAAGTATATGAAAGCTTTCTCATGGAGTCTGGTAAATAATGAGTACCCAATACGTTTTTTTTTTGTTTCTTTTTTTGTTTTCTTTTTCCCCGTACGCGGGCCTCTCACTGTTGTGGCCTCTCCCGTTGCGGAGCACAGGCTCTGGACGTGCAGGCTCAGTGGCCATGGCTCACGGGCTCAGCCGCTCCGCGGCATGTGGGACCTTCCCGGACCGGGGCACGAACCTGTGTCCCCTACATTGGCAGGCGGACTCCCAACCACTGTGCCACCAGGGAAGCCCGCAATACATTTTTGCTCTTTTCCCTCTTTACCTCTCAGCCTTCTCCACGAAGCTGTCTCCAACTCACTACTCTTGGTTTCAGCCACTCAAGCCCTGTCCCCCTCTTTCAAACCAACTTTTTATTTTCTGAGCAATTATGAGTTCCTGCTTCTCTATCTCTGTAAAGCATCTAGCCCATAATTTATTTTTTGTTTTATGTTCAAATCTTTTTTATAGTGGTGAAATATACATACCATTAACATTAAAATTGTATCATTTTAGCATTTTTAAGTGTACAATTCAGTGGCATTAAGTATATACATTCAGGGCTTCCCTGGTGGCGCAGGGGTTAAGAATCCGCCTGCCAGTGCAGGGGACACGGGTTCGAGCCCTGGCCCGGGAAGATCCTACATACCGCGGAGCAACTAAGCCCGTGTGCCACAACTACTGAGCCCGTGCTCTAGAGCCCGTGCTCTGCAACAAAGAGAAGCCACTGCAATGAGAAGCCCACCCAATGCAACGAAGAGTAGCCCCTACTTACTGCAACTAGAGAAAGCCTGTGCCTATCAACAAAGACCCAACACAGCCAAAAATAAATAAATAACTTTTTTAAAAAAGTATATACATTCACAATATTGTGCAACTATGTTTTCAAAACTTTTTCATGGACCCATGCAGAAACCTTATACCCGTTAAGTAGTAACTCCTCCTTCCTCCTCCCTCCAGCCCCTGGTAACCTCGGTTTTAGTTTGTTTCTATGAATTTGCCTATTATAGGTGCCTCATCTGAGTGGAGTCATACAATACTTGTCCTTTTGTGTGTTTCCTTTCACTTAGCATAATGTTTTCAAGGTTCATCCATGCTGTAGCATGTATCAGAATTCTATTCCTTTTTTATGACTGAATAATATTCCACTGTATGGATAAACCACACTTTGTTTGTTCATTCATCTGTCAATGGACATTTGGGTTATCCCACATTTCAGCTATTGTGAATAATGCTGCTATGAACATTGATGTACAATTATCTGTTTGAGTCCTTGTTTTCAATTCTTTTAGGTATATACCCAGAAGTAGGATAGCTGGGTCTTATGGTAATTCAATGTTTAAGATTTTGAGGAACTGCCAAACTGTTTTCCACAGCAGTTGTACCATTTCTACCAGCAATACACAAAGGTTCTAATTTCTCCACATCCTTGCTATCCCTTGTTACTTTCCATTTTTAAATTTTTTTAAGTTTATTTTTTATTGAAGTATAGTTGAATTACAATGTTGTGTTATAATTTTTGTTTTTATAATAGCCATCCTAATGGGTATGAGTGGTAGCTCATTGTGGTTTTGATTTTCATTCCCCTAATGACTAATGATGTTGCTCATCATTTCATGTGTTTATTGGACATTTGTTTATCTTCTTTGGTGAAATGTCTATTCAAATCTTTTGCCCATTTTTTAAAAATATTTATTTTATTTATTTTGGCTGCACCGAGTCTTAGTTGCAGCACACGGGATCTTCGTTGTGGCATGCAATGTCTTAGTTGCAGCATGCAGACTTCTTAGTTCCAGCATGTGGACTCTTAGTTGCAGCATGCATGTGGGATCTAGTTCCCCAACCAGGGATTGAACTTGGGGTCCCTGCATTGGGAGCACGGAGTCTTACCCACTGGACCACCAGGGAAGTCCCTTTTGCCCATTTTTTTTTTTTTTTAGAACTTAATTTTTTTTTTAATTTATTTATTTTTGGCTGCATTGGGTCTTCGTTGCTGCACGCGGGCTTTCTCTAGTTGCAGTGAGCAGGGGCTACTCTTCGTTGTGGTGTGCAGGCTTCTCATTGTGGTGGCTTCTCTTGTTGCGGAGCACGGGCTCTAGGCACACGGGCTTCAGTAGTTGCAGCATTCGTGCTCTGTAGTTGTGGCTCGTGGGCTCTAGAGCACAGGCTCAGTAGTTTCAGCACGTGGGCTTAGTTGCTCTGTGGCATGTGGGATCTTCCCAGACCAGGGCTCGAACCTGTGTCCCCTGCACTGGCAGGCAGATTCTTAACCACTGCACTACCAGGGAAGTCCCATTCCCCCCCCCCCTTTTTTTTTTTTTGCGGTACGCGGGCCTCTCACTGTTGTGGCCTCTCCCATTGCGGAGCACAGGCTCCGGACGCGCAGGCTCAGCGGCCATGGCTCATGGGCCCAGCCGCTCTGTGGCATGTGGGATCTTCCCAGACCGGGGCACAAACCCATGTCCCCTGCATTGGCAGGCGGACTCTCAACCACTGCGCCACAAGGGAAGCCCCCATTTTGCCCATTTTTGAATTGGTTTGTTTTTGTTGTTGAGTTATAGGAGTTCTTTATATATTCTGGATATTAATCCCTTATCAGACATATGATTTGCAAATATTATCCCCCATTCTGTACGTTATTTTTTTATTCTTTTTATAGTATCATTTGATGCACAGAAGTTCTTAATTTTGTTGACATCCAATTTATCTCTATATTCTTTTGTTGCCTGTGCTTTTGGTGTCATACTCAAACCATTGTCCAATCCAAAATCACGAAGATTTTCCCCTACATTTTCTTCTAAGAGTTTTATAGCTTCAGCTCTTAAATTTCGGTCTTTGACTCATTCTGAGTTAATTTTTGTATATGGTATAAAGGAAAGGTCCATCTTCATTCTTCTGCCTGTTGGATATCCAGTTTTCCCAGCACCATTTCTTGAAAAGATTGTCCTTTCCCCATTAAATGATCTTGGCACCCCTGTTGAAAATTAATTGACTATATATATGAGGGTTGTTTCTAGGCTCTCTATTCTATTCTATTGGCCTATATGTCCATCTGCTTGCCAGTATCACATGTTTTGATAATAACTTTGTAGTACATTTTGAAATTGATAAGTGTGAGTCTTTCAACTTTGTTCTTTTTCAAGGTTCATTTGGTAGCCCATCATTTGTATGCAGATGGATTTGAATACATGGTGTATGCATTCAAGAGAAGGGGAAAACTCAAAGTCATGCTCTCATAGTTCTCCACCTCTGGCAAGGTCTCAGTCAAAGCGTTTTTAGTCAGACTGGTCCACTCTGTACTCCTAGAGGTATAATGCAGTGTTGGGGAGGAAGAAATTTTCCTCTCCCTTTCTAGGTTCTCTGGGGCGATCTAAAAATTAAACTGACATGAGACAGATTAACAGGAGAAAATCAAACAAAGTTTAATAACATGTGAACATGGGAGAGACCCAGGAAGGATGATTAACTTGCCAAAATGTCAGAAGCCCTCACCTTAAATACCATCCTCAGCTAAAGACAAAAGAGAATGTTGAGGGTGAGGAGAGTAAGTTAAGTCAGGTGACCAGGAAAACGCACAGTAAACAAGGGTAAGACTGTGATGCAAGTTTAAGTCCTTGCCTTCTCCAGTGATAAGAGTTCCTAAAGATTTGGTTATTCTCCTCTTCCAGGTATAGAGAGGGAGACACCCTTACAAATGGAGAGTTCCCTTACAAATGTAAATGAAGGTAAAAGGGCAACTCCTACTTGGTTTTCAGAGCCCTTCACATGTCTGCTGTTTATCAGAAAATAATGAGCCGACTCCCCTGGTAGCGGTGGCGCAGTGGTTAAGAATCCACCTGTCAATGCAGGGGACATGGGTTTGAGCCATGGTCCAGGAAGATCCCACATGCCACGGAGCAACTAAGCCCATGTGCCACAACTACTGAGCCTGCGTGCCACAACTACTGAAGACTGTGTGCCTAGAGCCCATGCTCCGCACGAGAAGCCACCATAATGAGAAGACTGCGCGCTGCAATGAAGCGTAGCCCCCGCTCATCGCAACTAGATAAAGCCCGCATACAGCAACGAAGACCCAATGCAGCCAAATAAATAAACACATTAAAAAAAAAAAAAGAAGCAACCTTAAACAATATGTCAAAGAGATATATTTTAGGGTGGCAAATTCTGCTCCCCTATAGTAGCCTGTGGTCACATTACAAATAAATGGTCATGACATTACAGTACTGTAATAAAGGGGTATATGGAAACTCCATTAGGGTACTAGATTAGGGAAAGACCACTTTGTAAGAAGACCAGAATCACGGTTCTAGTTCCAACTCTGCACTTAAGAGCAGTGACCTTAACAAATATCTCACCTCTCTAAGGCTCAATTTACTTAATTATTTTAATTGATTTATCAAATGGAGATTATACACCTGCCCTGCATACCCCACAGGGACATACCAAGATTCAATTGACATAAAACGTGTGGCAGGCATGGTGGATATAGGGGATCCACCCATGTCCTCTGCCTGTCTCTTGTTTGTACAAAAGCTGCAGTCTCCCAGGCCTCTCCTAGGTCACAAAACCCTGGCTCAACAATTAATCATTGAAAGGATGTGAATGTGTAGTGACAAAAATAGCAGTCGGGGGAATTCCCTGGCCATCTTGTGGTGAGGACTCCATGCCTTCACTGCCAAGGGCCCAGGGTTCAATCCCTCGTCAGAGAACTAAGATCCCACAAGCCATGCAATGGGCCAAAAAGGAAAAAAAAGCACTTGGGCCCGGAGAACTGGTAAGAATGTAAACAGTAAATCAGCCATATGGCAGTCACAGAATCTTTAGCTCCTCTCTGAAGTACCTAGATAACAGTATCTGATGCACATTTCCTGAGTTGTTTTACTGATGCTAAAACCCCCACCAAATGTAAGAAGTTAACTATTTGATGACCATGAGCACGCAGCCCCCAGACCTACCAGGCCTGAGGACTGATAATGTTAACCCCTGTGACACTGCCCTGTTACCTCACCATCAACCAATCAGAAAATCGTGCACGAGATGATCACATACCCTGCAACTCCCCTCCCTCACCTTGACTTTAAAAATGCATCCCTGGGCTTCCCTAGTGGTGCAGTGGTTGAGAGTCCACTGGCCGATGCAGGGGACACGGGTTCGTGCCCCGGTCCGGGAAGATCCCACATGCCGCAGAGCGGCTGGGCCCATGAGCCATGGCCGCTGAGCCTGCGCGTCCGGAGCCTGTGCTCCGCAATGGGAGAGGCCGCAACAGTGAGAGGCCCGCGTACCGCAAAAAAAAAAAAAAAATGCTTCCCTGAAACCCACCAGAGAGTTCAGATTTTCTGAGCATTGGCTGCCCCAGACGCCATATCTGGCGCCTTACAATAAACACTGTACTTTCCTTCACCACAATCCGGTGTCAGTAGATAGGCTTTACTGTGACTGGGCAGCAGACCCAAGTTTGGTCTGATAACAAACAGAAATAGACTGACTGATACAGAGAACAAATTAGTGGTTACCCAAAGGGAGAAGGGTTGGGGGAGGGGCAAAATAGATGAAGGGGATTAAGAGATACAAACTATTAGGTATAAAATAAATGACAAGGCTATAATGTACAGCACAGGGAATATAGTTAATATTTTATAATAATTTGCATGGAGTATAATCTATAAAAATATTGAATAACTACGTTGTACACCTGAAACTAATATAATACTGTAAGTCAACTATACTACAATAAAAAAATAAATAAGGGTTTGTCTAGTTTTAGTTGACGGCTTCTTAACCCATCACATTTCATGTCAACAACCAAGAGGAAGTAGTGCTCTGTAATAGACTTTGAAGGGGAACAGATTTTGCCACCCCAAAATATGCCTCTTTGGCATATTTTAAGCTGGTTATTTTTATAAAACAGCAGACATGAGAGAAGCTCTAAAAACTGAGTAGAAGTTAGCCTTTTGTAAGAAACATTTACATTTATAATGAAAATTTCTATTTCCAGTGGTGTCTCCCTCTCTATAGCTGGAAGAGGAAGATGACCAAATCTTTAGGAACTCATCACTGGCAAGGACTTAAATCTGCATAACTACCTTACCCTTGTTTACTGTACTTTTCCTGATAACCTCTCATAACTGACTCTCCACCCCCAACATTTTATTTTGTCTTTAGCTGAAGATGGTATTTAAGGTGAGGGTTTCTGACATTTTGACGAGTTACTCGGTTTTCCTGGGTATCCCCCATGGATATGTGTATACATGGAGGTATACATATTATTATATTTTTGTTTGTTTTTCTCCTGTTAATCTGTTTTATATTAATTTATTAGAACATGCAAAGAACCTAGAAGAGAAGGGAAATTTTTTTCCACCCTTACAACTGCTTCAGTCCATCTATTTCATACAGACAAGTGTGAGGACCCTGTGGGAAAAGTGGAAGCCTGTGGGAGATAAAACTCATAGGCATCTGGGAAAATCGTTTATTCTGTCTCCTGAACCTGAAAGGAAATATACTATTGCTTACTCATTTATTAGATTGTCTTTGGCTGGTGAAATAGCAAGGGCTAGTCACAACAGGCCTTTTTAAAAAGACAAAACAAGTGAAAACAACAAAAGCCCTCCCTTATAAGCAATTGCCAGGACTCTGGCAGCAAGTCGTCCTGGGGCCCTCTCGACAAGATTCACACGCCATCCACAGAAGGTAGGGAGAAATCTCCTCATCTCTGCATGTTAATTAAGAAAGACAGATGGCCCTGTGATTATTCAACCATATGTAGGTCAAGACTAAATGAATTAATAAGCAACTTAATTCTCAGCCGCCTCCAAGAGCTTCTGGGGCATCTATGAGCAAACAGTTACCACAGTATCCTGGGAAACAGCAGATGGGAGCAGGGAGAGAGATTAAATTTCCCTCACTGCACAATAAGTTCCATGGCCTGGGAAGGGACATCTCAGCCCCTTCACCACACATCGTCTTCTATATTGTATTTGGGATGTCAAAATGAGTCGTAAGTTATAAATCTTAGTTTCCCACATGTAAACCATATAATTGTAGTCCATAGGGTCTCTCTCTCTCTTTTTTTTTTTTTCTTGAAGTTAAGCTTTCCTTATCTGATCACTTTAGCACTGCAAATCACAGGTACTAGAGCCTAGAGCCATAAGGAGAAATGTAACAAGACAGGCAACGTGTGCTGAGGGCCAAAGTGGGGGTCAGAGGACAGGCCTGAATGCGCTCAGTGGAACGAGGGCTGCTAGAGGCAGAGCTTGATCAGGGTTTGCAAAGGCAAAAGGGTACCAGCAGAGTGGGGAGAGGGGCCAGGGAAGCTGCGTGCAAAAGGCGAGAAGCTGTGCCAGGTATGCCAGGGGTGCTGATCAAACCAGTATGAAAGATGATGCAGGGGGATTAGGAGAGATCCGTCGGTACCAGTGATCAGCAGCAAATAGAGCCCCGGATGCCAGCAATGCTGGGTGCTTATAGGAGAAACCCATCTTTCCTCTTCACAGCATCCCTGCCAGACTCCCCAGAACAGAAACTAAAAACCCTCCAGGAGTTTCTACTGGGAACAGTCATTTCCGCCCTCCTCTCAGCTCTCGCTCTTCCTGTGCGAGTGACTGGTGAGACAGGCAAAGGAACTGAGTTGCCCTACTCAGCTCTTTTCTCCCTTCCTCTTACCAGGGTGAACTCTCTGTGGAACTGAGCAGTTTTCCTTCTTCATCTTCTCTTCCTCTTCTAACTGGTAAGCCTCTTGCCTCTGAGGAGAGGCCTGCATTTGTCCAGTTGTCTCTGGATGGGCAAGTTTAATTTTCTGAGCAAAGGGGTGATTATTAAACCCAGCCGTCAAATCCAGCATTAGTGGTAAGTAATAGATATTTTGCTCCCCTTCTGTCTGACTGCTGGGTATATCTGAGTTGGCTTGGAGCACTAAAGGGGAAAAAAGGAGCATAATTTATTATCTCCTGTTTAAAATCCCAAAAGGACATGTTAAGATGAGTCATAGTAACAAATCTTAGTTTCTTAGCCTTGTGAAGCTTAGGAACTTAAAAAAAAAAATTAGCTTTTAAAAAATGTACATATAACAAACAGCTCATACAACTCAATATTAAAAAAACAAACAACCCAATCAAAAACTGGGCAGAAGACCTAAAGAGACATTTGTCCAAAGAAGACATACAGATGGCCAAAAGGCACAGGAAAAGATGCTCAACATTGCTAATTATTAGAGAAATGAAAATCAAAACTACAGTGAGATATCACCTCACACCAGTCAGACTGGCCATCATCAAAAAGTCTACAAATAGGACTTCCCTGGCGGTCCTGTGGTTAAGACTCCACACTCCCAATACAGGGGTCGTGGGTTCGATCCCTGGTTGGGGAACTAAGATCCCACATACCACGTGGTGTGGCCAAAAAAAGAAAACAAGAAAGAAAGAAAGGAAGAAATTAAGTATCTTATTTTTTTTAAAAAGTCTACAAATAATAAATGCTGGAGAGGGTATAGAGAAAAAGGAACCTTCCTACACTGTTGGTATGAATATAAATTGGTACAGCCACTATGGAGAACAGTATGGAGGTTCCTTAAAAAACTAAAAATAAAGTTACCATATGATCCAGCAATCCCACTCCTGGGCATATATCCAAAGAAAATCTTAATTCAAAAAGATACATGCACCCCAATATTCATTGCAGCACTACTTACAATAGCCAAGACATGGAAGCAACCTAAATGTCCATCAACAAGTGAATGGATGAAGAAGATGTGGTATATATACAATGGAATAGTACTCAGCCATAAAAAAAGAATGAAATAATGCCATTTAGATGGACCTAGAGATTATCGTACTAAATGAAGTAAGTCAGACAAGGAAAGACAAATATCATATGATATGGCTTACATGTGGAATCTAAACGAAAAAAAAAAAATACAAATGAACTTATCTCCAAAACAGAAAGAGACTCACAGACATAGAAAACAAACTGATGGTTAACAAAGGGGAAAGGGGGCTGGGGGGAGAGATAAATTAGGAGGCTGGGATTCACATATGTACACTACTGTGTATAAAATAGATAACCAACAAGGGCCAACTGTACAGTACTGGGAACTATGCTCAATATCATGTGATAACCTATAAGGGAAAAGAATCTGAAAGAAAAAGAAAAAGAAAAAAAATATATATATATAATATATATATAAAAAACTGAATCGCTGTGCTGTACACCTGAAACTTACATGATATTGTAAATCAACTATACCTCAATAAAAAAATATTTTTTAATGTACATATAGCACAACATTCAAAAGAAATAGGGTAAAAAGTCTCCCTCCCACCTAACCCTCCAGTTACCCCATTCACTTCCCCATAGGCAACCATTATTATTACTTTCTTATTTATCCTTCTAGGGCTATCCTATTTGTATACAAGCAGATATGTGTTTTTTTTAACCAAAAGGTGGAATTTAACACACAATGCTGTATGCCTTGCTTTTTTCATTTAACATATCTTAGAGATTATTCCTTATCCTATTAATCCTTAAAGAATATCCCATTATTCCCTATCAACCATTGAGCTGTCATACTTCATGGAATCCCATTATATGGCCACACTGTAACAATAATTCAGTCTCTTACTGATGGATACTCGTGTTGTTTCTAATCTTATGCTATTAAAATAATGCTTTTATGATTATACTGGTATGTACATCTTTGCACATGTGTGCAAAGATTGTATTTGTAGGGTAAATTCCAGGAAGTGGAATTGCTAGGTCAAAGGATAAATGTGCTTAAACTTTTGAAAGCTACTGCTAAATTTTCAATCATAGAGTTTTTGTACCAATTTATACTCCCACCAACACTGGCTAACATTTTTCGAAATATGGTTCTCTTGTGACTTTCTCTGATCCCTTCCCTAAATGCAAGAACTCTAGTGGTAAGTCCAAATTTTAATAGAAACGTCAGCTGACACCAGGTACCACATTTGCCCTGTTACGAGCCATGAACTTTGCAATTCCACAGCCTTCCCCAGCTTCTCTTCTAGCCATGGCCACTAGCATTCATCTGCTGAGTCAATAGCTACACACCGTAATCAGAGGTATTAGGTAAAGAAATTGCCATACTTAATGTCTTGAATTCTCTCAGAGATGTAAAAGGTTTATAAAAGAAACAAACACAGGTGGCAGTTGACCTAGTTAACTCTCTGGCATCACTTTGGAGCTACTTAAAATAGAAGTCACGTGGAACACAAGGGAGGAGATTCATAAAGCACATGCTATTTATGGTACATATAAAATAATCACACCAACTTAAAAGCAAGCTTTTGAGTAACTTTAAAATGTAAGAGCTATTTTAATTGCACGGTAAACTAGAACCAACAATGTAAGTTAAAGCAAATGTATGCTTCCCTCTCATTTTTCTCTTACAAACAGCCTTGCCATCTTTCCTCGCAAATAAGGTCCCTTCCACTGCCATTTTGCCATGTAACAGAGCTTCTTCCCTTGGTTCGTGCTCTAAAATTATCCCTTCTCTCACAAATAAAAGTCTTTCCACTCTGTATCTAATTTTTAAATTCACTCTCACATATGAGGGATTTGATAAATTATTTTCACTTGAGTGGCTAATATACATATATATAATATATATATATATTCTTATACTTTTCAGATTATTTTCCATTATAGGTTATTACATGATATTGAATATAGTTGCCTGTGCTATAAAGTAGGTCCTTGTTGTTTATCTATTTTATATATAGTAGTGTGTATATGTTAATCCCAAACTCCTAATTTATCCCACCCTCCCCATTAAGATTCTTAATAGCAGGAGCAGGTTAGTGCCAGATAGTGAGTAATTTACACATATTTTCATTTAAATATTGGAGGAGAATAAGGGAAGATGGGTTAACCTAATTTTTCCAGTGATCCAGCAGAATCAGAATTTGGATGCAGAGCTATTTAACTCCAAAGTCTGCACTTTCCCATCAGTCTTAAAACATTTTTCCTTGAAAACGTCCTAAAATAATTTTCATAAACGTATGTATCCCTCACACATTTTAAGTTGACGTCTAAAATTTTTCATTTTAATAGTTGCAAAGGTCATAACTTCCAGCACATTATAAATACATAAAGTTATAAATATAACTTTTTAAGTGAAGTCAATGAAACCTAAATATAACATTTAAATGCATTTTTTAAAGTATATGAGCAAGCTCTTCTTCAACATTTAGAAAACTTACACCTTTCTCTTTTCTCCTTGAACTTGTATTTCCATTCCAGTTTCTCCAGATTTTTATCCTAATACATTTTAATGCTTGAATGTCTTATTGAACATCAGATACGTATCTACAACAAAAATAAGTACACAATTAAATTTTTTATTTTCTTCTGACCATAAGTGGCTCTAATTGATAAAAAATTTTTTTCTTCTGGATTGGAGTCATTATTACAAATATTAATACATAATGATCGAGACAACATATTGGTAATTATTATACATAGGTAGTAAACTTTTCATTATCAGTTAAGATTAATACTAACTACTGTAACTCCAAGTTCTTGACATCTTAATTCAACAAAAGACTATTTCTTGATAATAGAGAGTCCCAAAAGGGACTAGGTGGTGATTCAGGGACACAGGTCCCTCCATGTCAGGACTCTGCTGTCTTCAACATATGGCTTCCACAGTCAAAAAACGAAAGAATGAGCATGGAGATGGCACATGGGCAGGTCTAGAAGTGGGGCCCCTTACCTCCCCTGCCTTCCAGTATCCAGAACCAGTTATACTGGCAAGCCTAAAACAGCAGGAGGATGAGAATGCAGTCTAGTAGTGTGACCGGGGGAAGGAGAAATGGACTGGATAAATAGCTCAGCAATCTCCACCACAAGTTTTATGGTAAATGCTTATTTTGAGAAGAATCATAATCCAACTTTTTAAAGAAATCTAATGCAAGAGAAGGTTTTTGTCTGCTAAAAACAAATCTATTTGGCAGCTATTTTTTTTTTTAAACATCTTTATTGGGGTATAATTGCTTTACAATGGTGTGTTAGTTTCTGCTTTATAACAAAGTGAATCAGTTATACATATACATATGTTCCCATATGTCTTCCCTCTTGCGTCTCCCTCCCTCCCACTCTCCCTATCCCACCCCTCCAGGCTGTCACAAAGCACCGAGCTAATATCCCTGTGCCTTGCGGCTGCTTCCCCCTAGCTATCTACCTTACTACGTCTGTTAGTGTGTATATGTCCATGACTCTCTCTCGCCCTGTCAAAGCTCACCCTTCCCCCTCCCCATATCCTCAAGTCCGTTCTCCAGTAGGTCTGTGTCTTTATTCCTGTCTTATCCCTAGGTTCTTCATGACATTTTTTTCCTTAAATTCCATATATATGTGTTAGCATACGGTATTTGTCTTTTTCTTTCTGACTTACTTCACTCTGTATGACAGACTCTAGGTCTATCCATCTCATTACAAATAGCTCAATTTCATTTCTTTTTAAGGCTGAGTAATATTCCATTGTCTGGCAGCTATTTTTAAAATACTGTATCTTGGGAATTCCCTGGCAGTCCAGTGGTTAGGACTTGGCGCTTTCACTGCCAGGGCCTGGGTTCAATCCTTGGTCGGGGAACTAAGATCCCATAAGCTGCTCTGCATGGCCAAAAAAAAAAAAAAAAAACAAATGTATCATAAATAGGAAATGGAAAATTTTAAACATTTTATCAGGTGAAATAAAATGAGGACTGACAGTAATTGTAGTATATATTTTGTATGGTTTGATAAAAACATGTCCTAACTCTCATTGAATAACACACCAACCAAAAATACACACAAAACCTTACCCTTAACAGAAGTATTTGTAAAGCACAGAAATTCAATAAGTCTTATGAGTTTATGAGAGCTCAATGAATTAAAGGTTTCACCACTGTGTGGCCCCTGATGGCTTTCTCATCTAGGGTAATATTTGGGATGGGTAAGGGCAATGGCTTTCTTTTATAACGTGGGAAAAAACTATTAGGAACACGAGCATATTAATGGATAAATCAGTTTTAGGAAAGAGTACTTATGGAAGTTGAGAATCTGGAAATTGATTCCTTTAAAATTATCTGTGCCTGTGTAAACTCCTCTGAAAGGATTTATGTACTCTTGGGCATATCCCCAACTTGAGCACCACTACATTATACCATAGTTCCTTGACAACCCAAAAGAGTTTTCAAAAGTTTGTTTTTAACAGACTTGCAAGATATTTTGATGCCTCCCTTGGTTCTTACACGGTATACTCTGGTTCATGCAAAAGAAAGTAAGTGGCAATGAGTGGCAGTGGGGAAGTCACTGGAGTGTCACTGAGCCTGGGAGAGGCCATGAGTCATGGAAAGGCAGATTCTCATATCCTGCCCAGGGACTGGATATTTATGATGAGGCAAAAGTAATAGATTGTGGTGATGTCTGGAAAACATAATGAGCAAAATTGTTAACTGAATAAAAAAGACGAAATAACTAAAAGTGAGACATTACCATAATCAGATTCATGATCTGGTGACTGCTTCATGGAATTCATACCCTTGTCAGTTGTTCAGAGTCAGCAGAAATAACAGCATCTAAGAACCCTACTTCTTTTCTCGTGGAGGTGAGAAGGGCAGAAAAGTGTTCATAACGTTATTATCCTAGGACAATGAAACAATGACAAGGAATCTGACTTTACTAATTAAAATGTTTTAAGTAGATTAATTTCACATGAAGATTTAAAATTACATTCAAAGCCTATTGGAGAAAATATGTTTACATACCTGAAGATAACTGGTCCAGTTCTTAATCCTAATAATAGCTAATGTTTACTGAGTGCTTACTGCACGTCAGATAACTGTGTTAAATGCTTTACATTTAATCTTTATAACACTATGAGGCAAATGCAATTTTGTAGATGAAGGACTGTAACTTAGTGAGGGGGGCCAGGATTCAATTCATGTTTCTGACAAATAAGCTAAGTTATTTCTAGAGCAGTGGTTATTAAACATATTTGGGATCATAAATCCTGGTAGAAATCTGATAAAAAGCTATGGATTATCTCCGCCAAATAACTTGTAAGTATGTAAAATTCTACATATTAAATTTTGGGGTCTCACAGACCTTCCCTCTCAAAGCCCTTCTACTGACGCATTAAAAGTCAGTCTCACCTTAGATTATACTTAAGGGCATTCAACTAGAAACCAGAAAATTTTAACATTAAAAACATTACAGTACTATGATTGTGTCCATGTTGTAATGAAGGTCTAACATACCTTAAAATACCTGAGAGAAAGGTATTCAATTTTGTAGACTTAACATGCTACCCGGAAGAAACAAAATCAAAACAACAAACAGCACATTCTGCTTTTTTATCTGAAGCAAATATGTGTAATATATTGGTAGAAACCATTCTGTTAACCAAATCATGTCTTTAATTGGACAAGTTAAAAACAGGCTTATTGTAAAGAATTCAGAAAATTGGTAAAAAAGTATAAAGCCAGAGGTGCTTCCTGTTAATTAACCCATGTGGCATATTTCCTTCAAGCTTTTTAAAGACTGGAACACCATTATTTCTGAATAGAATAGTATCTAGTATCTTCAGTTGACAATAGTAACTCTAATGTCATGGAAAATTTCTAGTTGTATTCTGAATAAAATGTTTAGTTTTTATTTTACTGTAGCTAATTCTAGGAAAATATTTAAACACGAGTGATATTGTCACTAATCATGATTTCCCCCCGTAAAGAGGATTTACCATATAGCACTTAATATATTTAAATATTACACTAGACCACTCGTTACGGCAGAAGATGCCCAAGATAAAACAACTTTACAGTCTTAACCACAAGAATATAATCTTGATTTCATAATCGTTAAGAATCACAGCATTTTGAGTTCTGGAGTCAGTGTTCATATGTTCCAATATTTCAAGCTATTAAAGAACAGTCTGGCTAAGATGACTAGCTCGAGGTCTGGAGCTAGACTATTTGAGTACGAATTCTTGCTCTGCCATTCAACTAACTATGTGATAACGTTTTGTTCTAGTCATAAGAGTACCATCTAGTTTTAAGTTTCTCATATTTCAGGCAGGATTTAACTACACAGGTTAGCTAGACAAACAGACGCATCTTAAAATTTTCTTGCCTTGTTTACAGCTCAAGAGTTAATCACAAATAATGCCAATGAAGTACTTCAAATTTTTAAGTGAAATGACAAAAAAAGAAACCAAAGCAACAGCATTTTTATCTTTAACCATATACAAAACTTAATGCTGCTACTGTATTTATTTACTAATAACTAAGCACAATTTGGCATTGCTGTAACAAGGTAATCACGAATTGTTGAGAACATGTGGCTATTAGGAATGCAAGAGTAATTGATATAATTACATATCACCACAAGATGGAGTGAGAGTTCAACACACACACACACACACACACACACACACACACACACACACGCCTCTCAAAAGACTTACTGATCTTATTCCATTCTGCCATCTAGTGGCAATATAATTAGGTATTACTCTCTTGGATCAGTCTCCTATATAATAAAATAAAAATAAGCAGTTTCATAAGAGTTAAGAAATTAGGTGAAAGATAAGATTAAGCACAGAAAGAGGTAATATCATTCAGTATAATGGCAAGGAGAAGCATGAGAGAATGTCAGAGTGAAGTCCCAAACAGGCAAAACAAGTTTAAAAAATAAAATCTATTTAAAAACTAAAACGATATCTATTTTAAAATATAACTTTCTTCTTTAATTCCTTTCAGTATAAAGAACTCCAAAGATGGCTTCAACTATCCCTTTAAAAGGACAAGTAGTTTAAACATTTTAATGTTGTCTTTTTTATTTAATAAAATTGAAAACTATAAAATCACAAGGAAGGAAGTTCTCTAGGAACTTACACATATTTTGGGTAGGACTATTTAGATTTATAGTCTATAATATTGTTCTTTTCATTGAATAACAATGCTTTTATTTGCTTAAGTTTCACATTTGGAATTTAAGGGGTATAATTTTTAAATTTTTTACCAAAAAAATGTACATACTATGTCAAACATACATAATCAAAATTAGAAAGCAAAGGGTTAATAGTCTTGATAATTTAAAAAGCTCTATAAATCAGAAAAAGACAATCACTCCAAAAGGAAAACATGAAAGATATGACCAAGCCATCTACAAATAATGTAGTTAATAAACAATAAAAAATATCACTCATTAGTAACCTGATTAAAATGATGATCTTAATAATGACATTAAAATAGTATTTTTTGCTACTCAGTATATCAAAGAGAAAGATTTATAATAACCAGTTTTGGTGAGGACATAGAAAAGCAGATGCTGTTGGTAAAACTGTAAACTGTGCAACCATTCTAGAGTACGTTGAATGGGAATACATTTTTACTTAGATTTTCAACTTCTAGAAATTTATGCTAGGCAATAACTCCAAGTTTATACACAAAGATTTATCTGTAGGGATATCATTAATTAAATTGTTGTTTGTAACAGCCCAAACCTGGCCATATGTAAAATTTCAACCATAGGCGATTCAGCTAAGTAAACTATGGCACATCCATATGCTAGACTACTACATAACTTGTAAAAGTCATGGTGTAGAAAGATTAATGACATCAGAAAATGCTCACCTCTATGTGAAAAAGCAGGTTATAATGCTATATGTATAGCATGATACCAATTTTTTTTCTTTTTTAAAAAAGTACTTTATTTTCCTCTTTGTGCTTTTCTAAATTTCCTAATTTACATGTATTGTTTTTATAATCAAAATAATATGATAAAATTACTAATTTATTACACATCACAAAACTCTTGATTACTGTATTTTCATATAAAATATAAAATTTTCCAATCAAATTTACATTTGCATATTTAGGTGAGTGGAAGTAATCTTAGGTTAAATACAGGTTTCAGATGTATGTGTTCAACACAAAAAGGATACTGAGAAAGATTCTTAGATAATTTTAGGTAATTTCCAGAGACCACTTAAAGCTAATAAGCATGGTTTGGAAATTCCTCACTGAAAAGCCAGAACTACATCTGCACTTAAGAAAACATTTTAAAATTTATTATTCTAAATCTATTAGTTGTTTTGCATTCTCTTTCCAAGATCTAAGTATATTTTCTGAATATTCAAATTTGACTCTTTCTTAAAATTAAAATATCAAAATGACCTCCCCAATATTAAATATCATAAAATTGCAGATTATCATTTATTCATGGAAATAACCTAATGAAAGCCTCCTATTTACTAAAGAATAGTCCACTTATCCAAAGAAGATATTTATTTCAATACTGTCATTCTATAAGAACAAGACACCAAAAAGAAAATAATAAATTTAGTGTATTAAACTAGCTGCTTCTCGCCAATACAAGAAAACATATAAGCTAAATAAAAATGGATGTAAGTTTAACACTGAAACTTCATTCACAACATATTGGGTGGGCCAAAAAGTGCATTCGGTTTTTTAAGTAAAAATAAAAGACACATTTTTCATTTTCACCAAGAACTTTATTGAACAACGTATTCACCTTTTTGTTCCACAACCTTCTGCCATTTTTCAGGCAACTTCGTAATTCCATCTTCCCAAAACTTTTCATCTTTTTGAGCAAAGAACTGTTCCAGATGCCTTTTGCAGTCTTCCAGGGAATTGAAATTTTTTCCATTAAGAGAATTTTGTAAAGACTGAAATAAATGGAAATCCGAAGGTGCAATGTCTGGTGAATATGGTGGTTGAATCAGAACTTCCCACCCAAGCTGTAACGATATTTGCCTGGTCATCAAAGAGACATGCAGCCTTGCGTTATCCTGATGGAAGATTATGTATTTCCTGTTGACTAATTCTGGACCCTTTTCATCGAGTGCCGCTTTCAGTTGGTCTAATTGGGAGCAGTACTTGTTGGAATTAATCGTTTGGTTTTCCAGAAGGAGCTCATAATAGAGGACTCCCTTCCAATCCCACCATATACACAACATCACCTTCTTTGGATGAAGACCAGCCTTTGGTGTGGTTGGTGGTGGTGCACTTCGCTTGCCCCAAGATCTCTTCCATTCCACATTGTTGTACAGTACCCACTTTTCATCGCCCGTCACAATTTGTTTTAAAAACGGAACATTTTCATTACGTTTCAGTAGAGACTCACATGAGGAAATATGATCAAGATGGTTTTTTTTCACTTAACCTATGTGGAACCCAAACATCAAAGCGATTCACATAACCAAGCTGGTGCAGATGATTTTCAACACTTGATTTGGATATTTTGAGTATGTCAGCTATCTTCCGCGTGGTATAATGTTGATCTCAATTATTTTTTCGGTTTGATCCCTATCAACTTAAACTGGTCTACCCAACCGTGGAGCATTATCCAGCAAGAAATCTCCAGCACGAAACTTCACAAACCACTTTTGACATGTTTGATCAGTCACAGCTCGTCCCTCACACACTGCACAAATGCTTTTGTGTGTTTCAGTTGCATTTTTACCTTTCTTGAAATAATAAAGCATAATATGCTGAAAATATTGTTTTTTTCTTCCATCTTCAATATTTAAATGGCTACACAAAAATTCACCAATTTTGGTGATCTGACAGCTGTCACATACAATCTAACAAAATTGTTTCAAATAAAGTTAAAGACAACTAACTGCTACTAGATCCATCTTATAGAAAAAACTGAACGAAACTTTTGGCCCACCCACTACAGTGGTCTTCTACTAGCAGAATTTGAAAATTACATCTTTTCAGCTGTATTCTAAACAAAAATAATTAAAAATCAATTCAAATAATTTAGAATAAGTGCTTTATTTTAATTCCCACAAAAACTGAAACTATCATTTACGTCAGTTGCAACAGCAATAAAAATTAGAAGTCAATTCGTTTCTTGAAAACACTTTTTATAAGCATAAAACAAACGTAAAGGACACAAAAAGGTACTCCTTTTAAACTGAAGATAATCTGATTACTTGTGACATACACACCTGCAGATGTACAAACAGCAAATGCATTCAAAACAGTGCAAGATTTAACTAATTTAGGACAGTATTCCAACCAATCCCAACTCAGTTTTCAATTACTTGTGCAGGCTTATATAGTCACAAAAAGTAAATCTCTTCTAATATGTAACTGGCTGATGCCAATTCAGAACATTCCATACCAACACAACAATAACTATGGAAATCATGAGGTATGACTAACGGGGAAAAAGGCAAAACCCAACATCCAAAGTGCATATACTTCAATATAACTGCAATATATTTCTACTTTTGTAAAAAAAAAAAAAAGTTTTCTTTAAACTATAAATCTAAAAGAAAAGCACATGTATCATTTCACATTCTTTTTCTGAATTTAAAAAACATATACATAATTGTCCTTTGTTTTTGATAAGTTCAAATATGAATTGACAGTGGGGTTATTGGATTCTTTAAGAAAGCTCTATAGAATAGATGACTATAACATACTATATCTTCTTTAAGAAGTATGAGCTGAAAGGTTAGGCATTCCTTGTGTTGTTTTTGTATATATTTAAGGAATGATCTTCTTATAAACAATGGCTTTGAAAACGATATTATTTCAAATATATATTTGAGACCAAAATATATTACTAGAGGATCTCTATAAAAGGTTACCAAAATTAAACTTATTCATGAAATCAGGGAAAACGTTTTTAGAATTTATCTTTCTAGAAAAACATGCTGCCATTTTTCTTCCTTTTTCTTTTTTCTGATTATCACAATTAAACATCAGAGGATTTCCCCCAATACATACTGATGTAAATGTTGATTTCAAGGGCAAACAACTTTCATAAGAGTCTATTTCTCAGGCAGTTCACCATGTGCTGAGACTGAGGCAGCACTGTTCTGGTGTGAATTGTCACTGGACTGCTGTGAAGTATTCCTTCTGGGAGAGTTTGTTGGGACCCGAAGCTGATTGTCAGGTGTAGGCTTAGCAGCACTCGGTGACTTTGTAGAGGAATTAGATGGAAGTCTGTGACGATTACTCGCCTCACCAGAAGTAGATGAATGTCTTTTTCTTCCAAATTCCTCACCTATAGGGGGCTGCAAATTATGAAAGACAACATAGTGATGATTTTACTATTTTCTCCTCCCTTCAAAATCTAAGGCCAGACTTTTATAACAGAGGGAAACTATGCCAGCACTTCAGTAGATTTTATTAGTATAATGAAAACTTAACAGCAATTTAAGGTATTAAACTTAAATTTCCTCCTTATCAGTCAATTCTTTCATTCAACATGTTTATTAAGCTACTCCTATGTTTTAGGGCTTGAACTAAATAGTAGGGCATAAGGATAAGGCTGGGTTCGTTGTCTCTGGGAAAATGTTTCAGAGAGGACATTTTCCTTCTTTATGAAACTTCTGTCAGTTGCAAAGCATTTATAACTCTAACCCCTTTCTTCTCCAAACTTCCACAGTATTTAAAATGCAAATAGTCATACTTAACAGCACTGATACAGGAAAACATGACACAAATTTAAAAGCAGAGGTCTGAATTCTTGGCTTCTGTTCAGATAGGGCAAAAATCACTAGTATTATAAAGCAGGGACATCTTGTGACAGAACTGGCTGGACCACTCTAGAAACATAGCTTTTTTTTTTTTTTTTTCTAATTTTTGGCCATGCTGCAAGGCATGAGGGATCTTGGTTCCCTGAGCAGGGATCGAATGTGTGCCCCTTGTATTGGGAAGTGTGGAGTCTTAACCACTGGACCACCAGGGAAGTCTGAAACACAGCTCTTTAATTCCAGAGATGGAGGCACTTCTATTAACTCCATCCTTGGGCTATCAAATCTATTTACACAAAACTACAAAAGACAAACTAATTATAATACTAAGCAGAGATGAACCTAGCCTTCCTTTCACCTCTCTCTTTTCTGCTCTTTTTGATTCTTCTTTCCTTATTTCTCTCTTCTCTTCTTTCTCCTTTTCCTTTATCTTATTATGCTCATCCACTTCTTTTCTTAAAATGTTTTCCTTTTCCTCTTGAAATCAAATTGTCTAAACCCTATTCTCCTGTCTCTACACATGCACATAACATTCTTGCCCTAATTTTATTATGTGGGGAACCATAAATCCATGTTACATGAGCACGTGTTATGGAAACTATAGGATTCAAGTACATAAAAAGTGAAAAATTTAAAAACTGCTAGTGAGGGGACTTCCCTGGTGGTCCACTGGTAAAGAATCTACCTTAAATGCAGGGGACGCGGGTTCAATTTCTGGTCAGGGAACTAAGATCCCACATGCTGTGGGGCAACTAAGCCCACGTGCCACAACTCCTGAGCTCACGTGCCTCAACTAGAGAGCCTGACTACAGAGCCCACATGCTCTGGAACCTGCACACCACAACTACAGAGTCCACAGGCCCGGGAGCCTGCACAACACAACTAAAGAAGAGAAAACCCACACGCCACAACTAGAGAGAAGCCCGTGTGCCACAACGAATATCCCGTTGTGCCGTGACTAAGACCCGACACAGCCAAAAATAAACAAAATAAAATAAAGAAATCTTTAAAAAAATAAAAATAAATAAAAACTGCTAGTGAGAAATGAGTAACATATCCATATAAAAGTTACTAAATCCATAAAATGTTTATCATGCATATCAAAATTAAAGAGAACTGACCATTGCTCCATGGTCATGTAAGATATTAACATTTAGGGACTCTGGGTAAACAGAATATATGGGAATTTGCTATACTATTTTTGCACCTCTTTTAAAGTTTGATTTCAAAACTGGAAAGTTAAATTTTCAAAATTAAATTTAAAACATAAATATTATACTGGGCTTCCCTGGTGGCGCAGTGGTTGAGAGTCCGCCTGCTGATGCAAGGGACACGGGTTTGTGCCCCGGTCCGGGAAGATCCCACATGCCGCAGAGCGGCTGGGCCCGTGAGCCATGGCCACTGAGCCTGCGTGTCCGGAGCCTGTGCTCCGCAACAGGAGAGGCCACAGCAGTGAGAGGCCCGCGTACCGTAAATAAATAAATAAATAAATAAATAAAAATTATAAAATTAAACTTAAGAAAGTCACTGATAGCTCAAACATAAGAGTAATAAAAATAATACAGGGGAAAGGACTTAAAACTTACGTCAACATGGAAGTCTTCCAACTTCTTAAAGCTACAGAGGTATTCCTGAAGTTTGGGGTCAATAGACTGTGTCTTAGATTGAGAATATTTTAGGTAAGCCCAAAACTTTTCTAATCCATACAGCTGACCTAATAACAAAGAAGAATATACATGCTAAAATATATAGAATCTTTAAAAAATGATTCATATTGGATATGATCCTACCACCATTAAACCATGTCTTCTATGTACACTTTATCTAGATCTTGAAGATAAGACATTGTAATGAATAATGGCAGCTAACATTTATTGAGCATTTGCCACGTAACACGTATTATTTAAGTGGTTTATTGTATATTAAACTAATTTGAACTATATACAACCCTGTAATATAGGTGCTCTTGGGTATATTACTGATGAGTAAACTGGGTTAACAAGGTTTTGGGGTTTTGTTTGTTTGTTTGTTTTTCTAACAAGGTTAAGTAACTTACCCATGGCCACAGAGCTACAAAGTAGGGGAAATGGGATTCAGACTTACGGATCTAGCCCAGAGTCTGCACTGTTACTCACTGTGCTATTCCACCTTTCCAAGCACACTTGCTCATGTTGCACAGAATTTTCATGTAATGGAACATCAGTGAGTAGTCATGTGTGTCAAATGAATAAAGACAAAATACAAATAAGGAAACACTTCGGAGTGGCTATTTTCCAACATCTCACAAGTAAGACCTTCGTACTATATGGTGCTCTATCCTTCATCACAAACCATAATAGTGGCCTGAAAGTCTTAAATAGTCTGCCCCCAAAAAAAGTTACAAACTCCCTACTTATTGACAGACTCAGATTTACAATTTCCAAAGAGAATAAGTTTATTGTTTTATTTTACCAGATTCGTAGTCTTTTTTGGTTTCTTCTTGGAAATCCTTAAAAATTTCTTGTCTGAATTTTTTTTCCAGTCCATAACTATAAAACCTGAACAGACATTCTAATCCATACCTGTGGGAAGAAAATAAAAAGTTTATAATAAAATTTTTCCTATGACAATGCAAATAGTCATATTTAACAGCACTGATACAGGAAAACATGACACAAATAATCTCAAACAAAAGTGTTCAAATGTATGTAATTTTTAGTACGCTGATTTTTAGCTGAAGTGGTAATTAGTAATCTACAGCTGGCTTTGCTATTTTTGTTGACTCAGGCATAGCATCTCATGGAGGTATACTGGGAATATGCAAAATAAGAGGCAGCCCTCGGACAACTACACTATGGCTTCTTTGAACAGACACAGGATCTCTCCCTGGTATTTCTGAAGAACTCCCTGGCATTTTTCCCCGGTATTTCAAAAGATTTAGTGACAAACTGGCAATGTTTTAGATTTTTTTCCCAAACCAAGGCTTATAATGGTGTGTTAGTACATGGTATTAAATACTCAAACATAATCTCTAGGAAGATAAAGACCATACTCTTGGGCCACAGACTCTAGGTGTGGTTGACCCATTCAACTATAAAGGGACAAACCTAATTAAATGTCTCCTAAGAGAGCCTTCCTGCTTATAAAGTATATTAAATAAAAGATATTTTGCCAAAAGAATTGTATCACTGCATAAATCAGAAAAATTTGTTTCTTCTTACAGCTACCTAAAGAACCTGAGACAAGTTTTGGACAGTGGATCAAGAAACTACATGGGCTCAACCTTCAACTAATGGTGATGAGCAGAACCCATGAGAGTGGACATGGACAAGGTCAATGGACAGCAGTAACGGGACCATCCAGCTCATTCAAAGAAAGCATGTCACAATTTAGAAAATCCTCATGTAGAATCCTTAAGTCATTCTGGGTGCCTCAGTGGAGGGGAGGCTATATTTCTTCATTCCTGGTATCATAATACTGCCCAACCATTATTCACAGGAAGAAGGGTGTGTGTATATGTGTGTGTGTGTGTGTGTGTGTGTGTGTGTGTGTATCCATGCATATGTCCTTTGTAACCAGCTTATTTACAAGATAGAGAGTGACAGTCTCTCTGGAAGAATAAACAGGTTTCTTGGTAAGATGGCAAGAGGAATGCAGGACTACCAACCATACACTAACCTGAGCCCTTTCCTTTGGTAGCCATAAATGACACTATTCCTTGAGCTTGTATGACTGAGGCTAAGGGGACTGAGTACTAAAGGAACAACAGTTCAGAATGACAAACCTGTCTTAATACTCCTCTTATGGGATCATATTATATTGATACCAGTGGTTTTCAACCTTGACTACATATGTGAACCATCTAGGAAGCTTTTAAAAAATGCTGACGCCCAGGCTCCACTCCAAACCAATGAAATCATAATCTCTGGGGCTGAAGCCAAGGCTTCTTTCTTTCTTTCTGGAAAGCAGGATTGAGAAATTTTAGGTTTTATCAAGTAAATGACATTTTAGAAGAATGTTAGGATTCTTAGATTTTGGGTAAAGGCCAACTGACTACTACAATATCTGGATTTCTAGTCTTACTTTTTAGGAAACTAATTCCAAAGATGAAAAATATGACATTAATAATACAATCCAAATATGCAGCATAAATGCTGGAGTAAAGAGCAGGGGCAAATGACCAGTCTCTCAGTTGTCATTTACTCACTGACCAATCACTGTGAGACAGCTTAGATGAGTAGAAAACAAAAAGGCTGAGAACCGGAAAGAACTACATTTGAATTCTAGGCTTATAATCATCTCTCTAAAAATGGGGATAATAATATCCTACTTTTCAATAATAGATAATATTTGTAAAGCACTTAGACCAGAGCTGGCACATTGCAGATATGTATGTAATTAATGTTACTTCTCTCCTTTCTTCTTGAAACCATCCTACTGCTAATGTTAGTCAATGGATATATTCAGTACTGATCTTCTTCCTAATAAAAGTAACCATTTATTGAGCACTTACTATGTATCAGGTAGTATGTTAAGCTATTATAAACATACACAGAATACCATAGGAACAAAGAAGAGGAACTCCCAATCTAGACTTGGGTATAAATGGGATCAGAAAAGTTATAGAAAGTCCTGAGGAACAAACAGAAATTATTTGCATAAATAGCAAAATATGCTGAGATTAATTATAACAAATGCTTTCAAACTTTTCTAAGTCCAATAGTAAGAAAAATATTTTACCTTGTGACCAAGTCAACACTCACATATATACGTGTGTACATAAAAACATATGTTTTGTAAATAATTAAATTTGTATTTATGTATGAATTGTAAAACATATTAACCTTACTATGTTCAGTGCAGTCTGATATTTTCTATTTTTTTAAGTAAGTCAGAACCACTAAACTGATTTCACAACCCACTAACGGGTAGCAAAACACAGTTTGAATGAGAAAATCTAGATCAGCCACTATGAAGAACAGTTTGGAGGTTCCTTAGAAAAATAAACATAGAACTACCATATGATCCAGCAATCCCACTCCTGAGCATGTATCTGGAGAAAATTACAATTCGAAAATATACATGCACCCCAACGTTCACAGCAGCACTATTTACAATAACCAAGACATGGAAGCAACCTAAATGTCCATCGACAGATGAATGAATAAAGAAGATGTGGTACATATATACAATGGAATGCTACTCAACCATAAAAAAAGAATGAAATAATGCCATTTGCAGCAACATGGATGGACCTAGAGATTGTCATACGAAGTCAGACAAAGACAAGTATCATATAGATATCACTTATATGTGGACTCTAAAAAGATGATACAAATGAACTTATTTACAAAACAGAAACAGGCTCACAGACTTTGAAAACAAACTTATGGTTTGTTTTCCAAAGGGAAACGGTGAAGGGAGGGATAAATTAGGAGGTTGGGATTAACATATACACACTACTGTAGATAAAATAGATAATTAACAAGGACCTACTAGCACCGGGAACTCTACTCAACCTATATGGGAAAAGAATCTGAAAAAGAATGGATTATATGTATATGTATAACTGAATCACTTTGCTGTACACCTGAAACTAACACAACATTGTAAATCAACTACACCCCAACATAAAATAAAAAATTTTGAAAGAAAGTAATGGCAAATATTGCCTTCAGTGCCAACTCTGATAAACTGGCAGTAGCTATCAAAGCTGTGATAAGAAAGACTATAAATCCGAATTCAAGAATAATATTAAACAATGCTGCGATTGATTTAGAGATGTCAGTAATGAACAGAGAAGAGGGAAAAAGAGGTACACATGCCATTTATTTATCATTCCTGATCAAGATTCTAGATGAAAACTAAATGGGCTTTATTTTTACACAAGTCAGTGCAAATGTATATTTTGTTTCAAAGAAATTTATTTGCATATCTTGTATTCCTCTTGATCACAATATTGATTAACAATAGATTCTTATTTGAGCTTTACAAGAGGAATCCATTTTTAGAACCTGAAGAAGGGTAAATTTAGGTAAATATTGAGTGGAAAATTATCTTTTTTCTTCTTCCATATCATCTTCCTTCCTCCCTTTTCCCAAGAATGAATAGCTTAGCTTGCATGAATCCATTTCATGTTCCTTCTCATCCTCTTGGTCTGTTCTCAATTCAGCCCTATTGGCACAAATTACCCTGAACATTCCTCATGGAACCAAGATCTAACCTAGACAAAAAGAAGAGTTAGCAAAGCAGAGGGAGGATGAAGAGAAGAATAAGCAGAGGTAAGAATATGTACAGATGTCTAGAGGCTAGAGAGCTCGGTTCATTTGGAGAACATGTAGTTCAGTACCACGGTTGCCTAGAGGACTACAGTTGACCCTTGAACAACATGCACGTTAGGAGCGCCAACCCTCCCACAGTTAAAAATCTGAGTATAACTTAAAAGTTGGCCCTCTGTATACACGGTTCCTCCATATCCATAGTTCCTCATCCACAGATTCAAGCAACCATGGATTATGTAGTACTGTAGTATTTACTATGGAAAAAATTCTGCATATAAGTGGACCCATTCAGTTCAAACTGGTATTGTTGAACAGTCAACTGTAGTAGGAAAAAATGAGACTGAACAGGTGTGTCAGGATGTATCATGAGAGACCTTATTTTTTCTTGTCTCAAGGAATCTTAACTGGTTTGGCTCTAAGCATGTAACAATTTGAGGATGTATATGCACATCCAAGGGAAATTTGTAATGGTAGGGGCAAGAGAGAGAAAAATCTGTCTTTCAAATTACATTTGGCCTTTGTACCAGCCCCTAACATGGTTCCAAACATGATACCCACAAACTTCTGTAGTCCCCTCCTACATTATACCAGGGTTGGTCTGTGTGAACACTATAATATGGCAGAAGTGATGTCACTTTCAAGTGCAGGTTACGTAAGACACCAAAGCGTTCATCTTGGAAGTTCTCCCCCTTTCTTAGATCATTCACTCTGGGTGAAGTCACATCGTGAAATGCCCTATGGGGAGACCTATGTGCCAAGGTACTGAAGCCTCCTGCCAATATCCAAGTGAATGAGCTTGAAGAAGATGCTCTAGCCTGAGTCAAGTCTTCAGAGACTGCAGCCCTGTCCAATACCTTGACTGCAATCCTATGAGAGAAGTGAACAAGAGCCACCCAGCTAAGCTGTTTCTGGAGTCTTGACCCTTAGAAACTATGAACTAATAAATGTTTTTTGTTTTAAGCTTCTGCGTTCTGGGGTAATTTGCTATGCAGCAATAGAAAACTAACACAGTCCTTCTCCCAGTTATCACGTGGTACTTTCACAGTTCAAAATCAGGCTACTTCCGTACCAGTTTTTAGTATTTTTAAAAAATTCCCTCCAAGTGTAAAAATATGAGAAAATATTTGACCTGTAATTTTCTTTTGCATCTTCCCAAGCAAGTTGTCTAAATTCCTCATACATTGTTTTATTGAAGTGATCTCTGAGGAAAAAGGACCAGAAACGAAAGAGGGTATTCATTTCTTGGGACTGGCCAATTCCCAAGTGTTTTCTCTCTGGAAAAAGTCAAAACAGCAGATGTTTTACATAGCGTAAAATAAAGAAAGCTGAAACATATTAATCCCCAATTGGGTTTCTTTTAAACAAAGAACAAATAATCCATTTTCTGACTCACTGCTCAAATTTAAGCATTTGTCAATAGTAACAAGAATATAGTAAGCTTTATTTCCTAATGTGTCTAAGCTACAAAATACATGAATAAAGAATATATATGAATACATTTACTTAAGGCAATTTTAACAAAGGACTATTTTAACCTGATATTAAATGTCACAACTTGAATTTTTTAGAATTATGTTTTAATTTTAAAGATAGCTATATAAAGGAAGGCTCTTACCACTTAGGCATCTTCTACGATACTTGTGATACACTTGTTGGGTAAAGCCATTTTCCTTCAAAAGTTCGTGAGAAGGATGCTGGAACTTTGGGAATGAACGAGGAGTACATCCATAACTTCCTACTAGTGGTGCACCTTCTGAAGGCGAAGCATTTGAACTGCTGTTTGAGGAGGGGGAAAAAAGCCTTCAAACTGAAATATCAAGAACCAAGTGTTTAAACCAATTTGTACTAGTTGTTTACTGAGAATCTGAGCAGTGGAAAAGGCATTAGTCCCTAAAGCTCTCCTAAACTAATGATACACAGATCTACATATGAATTGCTATCTATGTTCAACACATGGGTAAATTCAGAAGTTGATAAAGGACATGGTCATAAATTCTCAAACTAAAACAATAAGTAGAAGCAGATAACTGACTAGCTAGCTTACTCTTCTCTTCCAGATACATTATTAATTTAGTTTATATTTGTTTTTTTCTTATAGTACTGGGGAAATTTTCAATTTTCATGAGTAATTAGGTTAATGATATAAATTGAATAAGTGTATAAAATCTGGCACAAAGGCAATATTTTCATTATCCTAAAGACATACCTGTAATTCTGTAAATCAATTTCACTTCTGAAATTTCGCCTATATCTATCTTTTCCTTTCCATCTTCACTATGTTATTCAAATTGAGGCTTTCCTCCTCTTTCACTTGAACTAATTGGTCTCCTTGTTTTTTCAATCTCCCTGCTCTATACTGCCACCAAAATGATCTTCCTAAGACTGCTCTAAATCAGTGGTTCTCAATGTGTGGTCTGTAGATGCTTGGAGGGGTTCCCAAGAACCTTTCAGAAAGTCTGCAAGGTCAAAACTATTTTCATAACAATACTTAGACATTATTTGCCCTCTTCACTGTGTTTACATCTGTACTGATAGTACTAAACAATGGTGTATAAAACTGCTGATGCAAACTGAGTCAGTGGCACCAAACTTTACTTACTAGTGGTTATATTATTCACTGCTATGTACTTGAAAAAAAAATTTTAATGCCAGTTTCACCTTAAGAGTTCCTTGATGAAGCAAAAAAAAAAAAAAATTAACTTTATGAAATCTCAACACTTGAGTACGTCTCATTGTGTGTGACAAAATGGGACAGAAGCTTTAGTTTTGCAAAATGAGAACATTCTGGAGATATTTCACAACAACGTGAATATACTTAACACTACTGAACTGTACTCCTAAAAATGGTTAAGATGATGAATATTTCATGCTATGTGTTTTTTATAACAATTAGGGGGAGAAAAGCACTTTTGTAGCATATCAAAATATGATGGCTGTTGTTATGAACTAAATGTTTGTTGAATTCCTAACTCCCAATGTGACGGTACTAGGATGTAAAATAAGTCATGACACTAGAGCTCTCATGAGTGGGATAAGTGCCCTTATGAGAGGAGACACAAGAGAGCTTCCTTCTTCTCTTTCTGCTCTCTGCCATGTGAGGATACAACAAGATGGCCATCTGCAAACTAGGAAGCAGGCCCTCACCAGATATGGGATCTGTTGGCACCTTAATCTTGGATCTGTGAGAAATAAATGTTTGTTGTTTAAGCTCCCCAGCCTATGGCATATTTGTTACAGCAGTACTAACTACAACAGTTGTCTTAAAGCACTCATGCGATAAAATTGTGAGCCAAACTGTTTTTTTCATGGAATACCATTTTTAATTAGAAGAATAGCCAACAAATTATGGTTATTCAGACTTCGTTTTGTGTCAGACATTTCCTTGAAAATGAACAAAATGAGTCTGTAACGTTCAGGAAAACTTCGAGCTTTCATGCAAAAATAAGAATTTTGGAAACTTTGTATTTGTCACCATGAGCCTAGTAATTCCCACTCATACCTAAACACTTATCTAATGAAATCAGTGCTGGGTTATTTTGTAGGAGTTTGTGTGTGTTGTAAAATATATATGATATTTGTAATTTTAGCCATTCTTAAGTGTACTACTCATCAGCATTAAATATTCACAATGTTATATAACTGCTACCACTACCTCTACCAAAACCACCTTCATCGTCCCCAACAAAATGTTATATAACTGCTACCACTACCTCTACCAAAACCACCTTCATCGTCCCCAACAAAAACTCTATCCATTAAATAATGAATAACCCCCTTCCCTCTCCCTGCAGTCCCCAGTAACCTCTATTTTACTTTGTCTTTGACTATTCTAGGTACCTCATATAAGTGGAAACATACTATATTCATCCTTCTCAGTCTGCCTTATATCACTAAGCATGTTCTCAAGGTCCATCCATGTTAAAGCTGAAATCAAAATTTCATTCTTTTATATGGTTGAATCATATTCCATTGTATGTATATACCTACTATGTTTATCTAGTCATCTGCTGATGGACTCTAGTGTTGTTTCCACCTTCTGGCTATTATGAATAATGCTGCTATAAACATGGCATAAAAATATCTGTTCAACTCCCTCTTTTCAATTCTTTTGGATATATACCTAGGAGTCAAATAGCTGGGTCATGTGTTAGTTCTGTGTTTTACCATTTTGAGAAAATGCCAAACTGCTTTCTACAATGGCTGCAGCATTTTATATTTCCAAGAGCAATGCACAGGGTTCTAATTTCTCCACATCCACACAAACATTTGCTTTCAGTTTTTTTGATTATACATATCTGTATTAGTCAGCTCAGCTGCCATAACAAGATACCACAGACTGGATGGCTTACACAATAGAAATTTATGTTCTCACAGCTCTGGAGGCTAGAAGCCCAAGATCATAGTGCCAGCAGTGTTGGTTTCTGGGGAGGCCTCTCTTCCTGGCTTACAGAGAACCACCTTCTCATTGTGTCCTCACATGGCCTTTCCTCTGTCTACACGCAGAAAGAGAGAGATCTCTGGTGTCTCTTCCTCTTCTTATAAGGTCAGATTAGGGCCCCATCGTATGGTTTCATTTAACCTTAATTATCTCCTTAAAGGCCCAATCTCAAATACAGTCAAGCAGGGGGGTTAGGGTTTCAGCATATAATTTCAGAGAGACAATTCAGTCCATAACACCATCCTAATGGGTATGAAGAGATATCTCATTGTGGTTTTTGATTTGCATTTCTCTAATGATTAATGATATTGCACACATTTTCATGGGTTTATTGGCCATTTGTATATCTTCTCTGGAGAAATGTCTATTCAAATCCTTTCCCAATTTTTGAATTGGGTTTTTTGGGAGACTTCTATATATTTGGAATATTAACCCATTATCAGATATATAATTTGCAAATATTTTCTCCTATTCAGTCGGTTGTCTCTTCACTCTGATAGTTTCCTTTGATACACAAAAGTTCATAATTATGATGAAGTAAAATTGATCAATTTTTCTCTTTTATTGTCTGTGTTTTTGGTGTCATGCTCAAGAAACCACTGTAAAACCTAGGGTCATAAAGATGTTCCCCTACATTTTCTTCTAAGAGTTTTACAGTTTTAGCTGTTAAGTTTAGATCTTTGATCCATTTTAATTTTTCGGTATCTGGTGTAAAGTATGGATCCCATCCTTTCACACGTTGTATATCCAGTTTTCCCAGCAACATTTGTTAAAAAGATGACCCTCTCCTTCACTGAACAGACTCAGCACCCTTGTAGAAAATAAACTGACCATATATGACAGATTTTATTTCTAGACTCTCTATTCCATTTGTCTATACATCTGTCCTTATGCCAAGACCATACTGTTTTAATTATTGTAGCCTTGTAGTAACTTTCAAAGTTGGGAAGTGTTGGTCCTCCAATTTTATTCTTCTTTTTAAGGTCATTTGGGCTTTTCAAGGCTCCTTGCAATTCCATATAAATTTGAGGATCAGCTTTTCCATTTTTGTGAAAAAGGCTATTGGAATTTTTGTAGGGATTGTGTTGAATCTATAGATCACTTTGGATTGTAATAATGTCTTAACAATGTTAAGTCTTCCTATCCATGAAAATGGATTGTCTTTCCATTTATTTAGGTCTCCTATAATTTTTTCAGCAATGTGTTTTGTAGTTTTCAATGTATAAGTCTTTCACCTCCTTGGTTAGATTTATTCCTAAGTATTTAATTTTTAGACGCTAATGTAAATAGAATTGCTTTTTTAATTTCCTTTTCAAATCATTCAATGCTGCATATAGAAACACAAGCTGATTTATGTGTATTTTATACAGTGTAACTTTGCCAAATTTGTTTATTAGCTTCAGTTTCTTTCTTGTTGATTCTTTGTAATTTTCTATTTATGGAATCATATTATTTGTGACTAGAGATAGATTTACCTCTTCCTTTCATATTTGATGTCTTTTCTTTCATTTTCTTCTCTATTAGTTCTGGCTAGGACTTCCAGCACAACAGTGAATACCAATGACAAAAGCGTGTATCCCTGTCTTGTTCCTGATCTTAGGGGGACAGCTTTCAGTCTTTCACCATTGAGTATAATGCCAGCCATGGGTTTCTCATAAATGCTTTTTTCATGTGAGGAATTTTCCCTCTAATCTTAGTTTTCTAAGAGGTTTTAATCATAAAAGGAAGTTGGATTTTGTCCTTTCCTATGTCAATTGATATGATTATGTAGTTTTTCCCTTAGTTCTATTAATATGATGTATAATGTTGATTTTCTTGTATTGAACCACTCTCGTACTACTGGGATAAATCCCGCTTGCCATGGTGAATAATCATTTTATTATGCTATTGGATTTCATTTGCTAATATTTTGTTGAGGACATATGCATCTATATTCATAGGGATACTGGCATATAATTTTATTTTCTTGTGATATCTTTATCTAGTTTTGGTATTAGGGTAATGCAGGCCTCAGAGAATAAATATTCCCTTCTCTTCAATTTTTTGAAGGAGTCTGAAGAGAGTTAGTGTTAATTCTTCTTCAACTATTTGGTAGAACTTTGGTAGTGAAGCAATTTGGTAGTGAAGCAATTTGGTCCAGAACTTTCTTTGTTAGGGATTTCTGATTCCTGATTTGATCTCTTTACTTCTTATATGTGGGTCGAATCTTCTATTTCTTATTGAATCAGTTTAAGTAATTTATATGTTTCAAGGAATTTATGCATTCCTTCTAGGTTACCTAACCTTCTAGGTTACCTAGGTTACCTATAGTAACCTTCTAGGTTACTATACCTAATTGATGTATAGTAATTTGTTCATAGTATTCTCTTAGGATCCCTTCTATCTCTATAAGGTCAGTAGTAATGTCTCCATTTTCATTTCTGATTTTAGTTACTTATATCTTCTTTTTTTCCCTTGGCAGTCTAGCTAAAGAAAGGCTTGTCAGTTTGTTGATCTTCTTAAAGAACCAACTTTTGATTTCACTGATTTTCTCCACTGTTTTACTCTTCTCTATATTGTTTATTTTTACTCTAATCTTTAATATTTCTTTCCTTCTGCTATCTTTGTTTTTAGTTTGCTCTTCCTTTTTGAATTCCTTAAGGTAAAATGTTAGGCTACTGATTTGTGATTTCTCTTCTTTTTAAATGTGATTTCTCTTCTTTTCTCTTCTTTTTAGTTATAATTTTCCTGCACCCCATAAGATGTGGTATGCTGTGTTTCCACTTTCATTAATCTCTAAGTACAGTCATCCCTCAGTATTCATGGAGGATTGGTTACAGAGCCCTTCATGGATGCGAAACCCATGGATATGGAGAGCCAACTGTAATTTCCATTGCAATTTCTTCTTTGATCCATGGGGTACTTAAGAATGTGTTGTTTAATTTCCACATATTTGTGAATTTTCGTTTTCCTTCTGTTAGGGATTTCTAACATCATCCTACTGTGGTCAGAGAAGATACCTTGTGTGACATTTCTTTTAAAATCTATTGAAACTTCTGTTACAGCCTAACATATGGTCTATTGTGGAGAATGTCCCACATGTACTTATTAATTTGTATTCTTCTATTGCTGGGTGAAATATTCTATAAATGTCTGTTAGGTCTAATTGGCTTATTATGTTGCTCAAGTCCTCTATTTTGTTAATCATCTTATGTTGAGATGATCTATGCATTACTGAAATCAGGGTATTGAAATCTCCAACTATTCTTGTAGAACTATTTATTTCTCCTCTCAATTCTGTCAGTTTTTGCTTCATATAACTCCCGAGGGGCTATTAGTTACATAAATGTTTATAATGAAACTTCTATTAATATATAATGTCCTTAGTTCTTATAATCTTTTTGGATTTAAAGTGTATTTTGTTTGATATTAAAATAGCCACCCCAGCTCTCTTAAATTTGCATCTTTTCACTTTCAATCTATTTGTGTCTTTGAATCTAACATGAGTCACTTGTAGACAGTATATAGTTGGATCATGTTTTTAATCCATTCTGCCAATCTCTGCCTTCTGATTGGAAAATGCAATCTATTCATATTTAAAGTAATTACTGGTAAGGAAGGACCTGCCATTTTGTTATTAGTTTTCTATATGCCTTATAGATTTGCTGTCCCTCCTTTCCTCTCTTATTGCCTAACTTTTGTGTTATTTCTTTTCCTTTTGAATAAAATATTTTGATCCCTTCTCATTTCCTTTTATATATATTATATAGATATTTTCTTTGTGGTTATCGTGAGGATTACACTTAACAAAAACTCTGCTCTTATACACCTCTGTTCCCCACTTTCTGTTACTGATGTCATAAATTACATCTTTATACACTATATACCCAACAACATAGATTAGTAATTTTTTAATGCATTTGTCTTTTAAATAACATATAAAGTAAAAAATGGAGTTACAAATTAAATTACAACAAAACTCTTACCAAAGTTCTTTCTTTCTTCAGATGGCTTCATGTTACTGTCTAGTGTCCATTCATTTCAAACTGAGGACTATCTTTAGCATTTCTTGCTGGGCAGATCTAGTGGCAATGAACTCTTTCAGATTTTTTTTTTTTTTTTTTTGGTATAAAGACTTTTATCTTTCAGAGGAGTACTAGGGTTACGGCAAATTGCATGAAAGGTATAGAGAGCTCCCTCATACCATCTGCATGCCTTGCTCCCCACACAATAGCTTCCCCCACTATCAACATCCAGCACAACTCCCATCAGAGTGGTACATTTGTTACAACTGACAAACCCACACTGACACGTCATAATCACCCAAAGTCCATAGCTACATTAGTGTTCTCTCTTGGTGTTGGACATTCTACGGGTTTGGACAAATGTAAAATGAGATGTAGCCATCATTAGAGTATCATACACAGCATTTTCACCTCCCGAAAAATCCAGTGTTCCACCTGTTCATTTCTTCCTCCCCCCAACCCCTAGAAACAACAATGGGTCTTTTTATCACCTCCATAGTTTTCCTTTTCCAGAATGTTGAATACTTGAAATTTGTAACCTTTTCAGTTTGGACCCCTTCACTTAGTAATGTGCATTTTTTTTTTCCTTAGGTTGATTTTTTTTTTTAACATCTTTATTGGGGTATAATTGCTTTACAATGGTGTGTTAGTTTCTGCTTTATAACAAAGTGAATCAGTTATACATATACATATGTTCCCATATGTCTTCCCTCTTGCGTCTCCCTCCCTCCCACTCTCCCTATCCCACCCCTCCAGGCTGTCACAAAGCACCAAGCTAATATCCCTGTGCCATGCGGCTGCTTCCCACTAGCTATCTACCTTACTACGTTTGTTGGTGTATATATGTCCATGACTCTCTCTCGCCCTGTCAAAGCTCACCCTTCCCCCTCCCCATATCCTCAAGTTCATTCTCTACTAGGTCTGTGTCTTTATTCCTGTCTTACCCCTAGGTTCTTCATGACATTTTTTTTTCTTAAATTCCATATATATGTGTTAGCATACGGTATTTGTCTTTTTCTTTCTGACTTACTTCACTCTGTATGACAGACTCTAGGTCTATCCATCTCATTACAAATAGCTCAATTTCGTTTCTTTTTAAGGCTGAGTAATATTTCATTGTATATATGTGCCACATCTTCTTTATCCATTCATCCGATGATGGGCACTTAGGTTGTTTCCATCTCTGGGCTATTGTAAATAGAGCTGCAATGAACATTTTGGTTCATGGCTCTTTTTGAATTTTGGTTTTCTCAGGGTATATGCCCAGTAGTGGGATTGCTGGGTCATATGGTAGTTCTATTTGTAGTATTTTAAGGAATCTCCATACTGTTTTCCACAGTGGTTGTATTAATTTACATTCCCACCAGCAGTGCAAGAGTGTTCCATTTTCTCCACACCCTCTCCAGCATTTATTGTTTCTAGATTTTTTGATGATGGCCATTCTGACTGGTGTGAGATGATATCTCATTGTAGTTTTGATTTGCATTTCTCTAATGATTAATGATGTTGAGCATTCTTTCATGTGTTTGTTGGCATTCTGTATATCTTCTTTGGAGAAATGTCTATTTAGGTCTTCTGCCCATTTTTGGATTGGGTTGTTTGTGTTTTTGTTATTGAGCTGCATGAGCTGCTTGTAAATTTTGGAGATTAATCCTTTGTCAGTTGCTTCATTTGCAAATATTTTCTCCCATTCTGAGGGTGGTCTTTTGGTCTTGTTTATGGTTTCCTTTGCTGTGCAAAAGCTTCGAAGTTTCATTAGGTCCTATTTGTTTATTTTTGTTTTTATTTCCATTACTCTAGGAGGTGGGTCAGAAAGGATCTTGCTGTGATTTATGTCATAGAGTGTTCTGCCTATGTTTTCCTCTAAGAGTTTGATAGTTTCCGGCCTTACATTTAGGTCTTTAACCCATTTCGAGCTTATTTTTGTGTATGGAGTTAGGGAGTGATCTAATCTCATACTTTTACATGTACCTGTCCAGTTTTCCCAGCACCACTTATTGAAGAGGCTGTCCTTTCTCCACTGTACATTTCTGCCTCCTTTATCACAGATAAGGTGACCATATGTGCGTGGGTTTATCTCTGTGCTTTCTATCCTGTTCCATTGATCTATATTTCTGTTTTTGTGCCAGTACCATACTCTCTTGATTACTGTAGCTTTGTAGTATAGTCTGAAGTCAGGGAGCCTGATTCCTCCAGCTCCATTTTTCGTTCTCAAGATTGCTTTGGCTATTCGGGGTCTTTTGTGTTTCCATACATATTGTGAAATTTTTTGTTCTAGTTCTGTGAAAAATGCCAGTGGTAGTTTGATAGGGATTGCATTGAATCTGTAGATTGCTTTGGGTAGTAGAGTCATTTTCACAATGTTGATTCTTCCAATCCAAGAACATGGTATATCTCTCCATCTATTTGTATCATCTTTAATTTCTTTCATCAGTGTCTTATAATTTTCTGCAAACAGGTCTTTTCTCTCCTTAGGTAGGTTTATTCCTAGATATTTTATTCTTTTTGTTGCAATGGTAAATGGGAGTGTTTTCTTGATTTCACTGTCAGATTTTTCATCATTAGTGTATAGGAATGCCAGAGATTTCTGTGCATTAACTTTGTATCCTGCTACTTTACCAAATTCATTGATTAGCTCTAGTAGTTTTCTGGTAGCATCTTTAGGATCCTCTATGTATAGTATCATGTCATCTGCAAACAGTGACATCTTTACTTCTTCTTTTCCGATTTGGATTCCTTTTATTTCCTTTTCTTCTCTGACTGCTGTGGCTAAAACTTCCAAAACTATGTTGAATAAGAGTGGTGAGAGTGGGCAACCTTGTCTTGTTCCTGATCTTAGTGGAAATGCTTTCAGTTTTTCACCATTGAGGACAATGTTGGCTGTGGGTTTGTCATATATGGCCTTTATTATTTTGAGGAAAGTTCCCTCTATGCCTGCTTTCTGTTGGGTTTTTACCATAAATGGGTGTTGAATTTTGTTGAAAGATTTCTCTGCATCTATTGAGATGATCATATGGTTTTTCTCCTTCAATTTGTTAATGTGGTGTATCACGTTGATTGATTTGCGTATATTGAAGAATCCTTGCATTCCTGGAATAAACCCCACTTTATCATGGTGTATGATCCGTTTAATCTGCTGTTGGATTTTGTTTGCTAGTATTTTGTTGAGGATTTTTGCATCTATGTTCATCAGTGATATTGGCCTGTAGTTTTCTTTCTTTGTGACATCCTTGGCTGGTTTTGGTATCAAGGTGATGGTGGCCTCATAGAATGAGTTTGGGAGTATTCCTCCCTCTGCTATATTTTGGAAGAGTTTGAGAAGGATAGGTGTTAGCTCTTCTCTGAAAGTTTGATAGAATTTGCCTGTGAAGCCATCTGGTCCCAGGCTTTTGTTTGTTGGAAAATTTTTAATCACAGTTTCAATTTCAGTGCTTGTGATTGGTCTGTTCATATTTTCTATTTCTTCCTGATTCAGTCTTGGCAGGTTATGCTTTTCTAAGAATTTGTCCATTTCTTCCAGGTTGTCCATTCTATTGGCATAGAGTTGCTTGTAGTAATCTCTCATGATCTTTTGTATTTCTGCAATGTCAGTTGTTACTTCTCCTTTTACATTTCTAATTCTATTGATTTGAGTCTTCTCCCTTTTTTTCTTGGTGAGTCTGGCTAATGTTTTATCAATTTTGTTTACCTTCTCAAAGAACCAGCTTTTAGTTTTATTGATCTTTGCTATTGTTTCCTTCATTTCTTTTTTATTTATTTCTGATCTGATCTTTATGATTTCTTTCCTTCTGCTAACTTTGGGATTTTTTTGTTCTTGTTTCTCTAACTGCTTTAGGTGCAAGGTTAGGTTGTTTATTCGAGATGTATCCTGTTTCTTAAGGTAGGATTGTATTGCTATAAACTTCCCTCTTAGAACTGCTTTTGCTGCATCCCATAGGTTTTGGGTCGCCGTGTTTCCATTGTCATTTGATTCTAGGTATTTTTTGATTTCCTCTTTGATTTCTTCAGTGATCATTTTGTTATTAAATAGTGTATAGTTTAGCCTCCATGTGTTTGTATTTTTTACAAAACTTTTCCTGTAATTGATATCTAGTCTCATAGCATTGCGGTTGGAAAAAATACTAGATCCAATTTCAATTTTCTTAAATTTACCAAGGCTTGATTTGTGACCCAAGATATGATCTATCCTGGAGAATGTTCCATGAGCACTTGAGAAAAATGTGTATTCTGTTGTTTTTGGATGGAATGTCCTATAAATATCAATTAAGTCCATCTTGTTCAATGTATCACTTAAAGCTTGTATTTCCTTATTTATTTTCTGTCTGGATGATCTGTCCATTGGTATAAGTGGGGTGTTAAAGTTCCCCACTATTATTGTGTTTCTGTCGTTTTCCCTTTTTATGGCTATTAGCATTTGCCTTATGTATTGAGGTGCTCCTATGCTGGGTGAATAAATATTTATAATTGTTATATCTTATTCTTGGATCGATCCCTTGATCATTAGGTAGTGTCCTTCTTTGTCTCTTCTAATAGTCTTTATTTTAAAGTCTATTTTGTCTGATATGAGAATTGCTACTCCAGCTTTCTTTTGGTTTCCATTTGCATGGAATATCTTTTTCCACCCCCTCACTTTCAGTCTGTATGTGTCTCTAGGTCTGAACTGGGTCTCTTGTAGACAGCATATATATGCGTCTTGTTTTTGTACCCATTAAGACAGTCTGTGTCTTTTGGTGGGAGCATTTAATCCATTTACATTTAAGGTAATTATCAATATGTATGTTCCTATTCCCATTTTCTTAATTGTTTTGGGTTTGGTATTGTAGGTCTTTTCCTTCTCTTGTGTTTCTTGCCTAGAGAAGTTCCTTTAGCGTTTGTTGTAAAGCTGGTTTGGTGGCGGTGAACTCTCTCAGCTTTTGCTTTTCTGTAAAGGTTTTAATTTCTCCTTCAAATCTGAATGAGATCCTTACTGGGTAGAGTAATCTTGGTTGTACGTTGTTCGCCTTCATCACTTTAAATATGTCCTGCCAGTCCCTTCTGGCTTGCAGAGTTTCTGCTGAAAGATCAGCTGTTAACCTTATGGGGATTCCCTTGTGTGTTATTTGCTGTTTCTCCCTTGCTGATTTTCATATGTTTTCTTTGTATTTAATTTTTGACAGTTTGATTAATATGTCTTGGCGTGTTTCTCCTTGGATTTATCCTGTATGGGACTCTCTGTACTTCCTGGACTTGATTAACTATTTCCTTTCCCATATTAGGGAAGTTTTCAAGTATAATCTCTTAAAATATTTTCTCAGTCCCTTTCTTTTTCTCTTTTTATTCTGGAACCCCTATAATTCGAATGTTGGTACGTTTAATAGTGTCCCAGAGGTCTCTGAGACTGTCCTCAGGTCTTTTCATTCTTTTCTCTTTATTCTGCTCTGCAGTAGTTATTTCCACTATTTTATATTCCAGGTCACTTATCCGTTTTTCTCCCTCAGTTATTCTGCTATTGATCCCATCTAGAGTATTTTTAATTTCATTTATTGTGTTGTTCATCATTGCTTGTTTCATCTTTAGTTATTCTAGGTCCCTGTTAAATGTTTCTTGCATTTTCTGTATTTCCAAGATTTTGGATCATCTATACTATCATTATTCTGCATTCTTTTTCAGGTAGACTGCCTATTTCCTCTTCATTTGTTAGGTCTAGTGGGTTTTTATCTTGCCCCTTCATCTGCTGTGTGTTTTTCTGCCTTCTCATTTTGTTTATGTTACTGTGTTTGGGGTCTCCTTTTTGCAGGCTGCAGGTTCGTAGTTCCCGTTGTTTTTGGTGTCTGTCCCCAGTGGCTAAGGTTGGTTCAGTGGGTTGTGAAGGCTTCCTGGTGGAGGGGACTAGGGCCTGTGTTCTGGTGGATGAGGCTGGATCTTGTCTTTCTGGTGGGCAGGTCCACGTCTGGAGGCGTTTTGGGGGGTGTCTGTGGACTTATTATGATTTTAGGCAGCCTCTCTGCTAATGGGTGGGGTTGTGTTCCTGTCTTGCTAGTTGTTTGGCATAGGGTGTCCAGCACTGTAGCTTGCTGGTCGTTGAGTGAAGCTGGGTGCTGGTGTTGAGATGGAGATCTCTGGGAGATTTTCACTGTTTGATATTATGTGGAGCTGGGAGGTCCCTTGTGGACCAGTGTCCTGAAGTTGGCTCTCCCACCTCAGAGGCACAGCACTGACTCCTGGCTGCAGCACCAAGAGCCTTTCATCCACACGGCTCAGAATAAAAGGGAGAAAAAGAAGAAAGAAAGAAGGAAAGAAAGAAAGAAAGAAAGGAAGGAAGGAAGGAAGGAAGGAAGGAAGAAAGAAAGAGAAATAAAGAAAGAAAGAAAGAAAGAAAGAAAGGAAGGAAGGAAGGAAGGAAGGAGGGAGGGAAGGAAGGAAGGAAGGAAGGAAGGAAGGAGGGAGGGAAGGAAGAAAGAAAGAAAGGAAGGAAGGAAGGAAGGAGGGAGGGAAGGAAGAAAGAAAGGAAGAAAAGAAAGAAAGAAAGAGGGTAAGATAAAATAAAATAAGGTTATTAAAAGAAAAATTATTAAGAAAAAAAAATTTTTTTAAAGAAAAAAAAAAAAGACAGATAGAACCCTAGGACAAATGGTTGACAGCAAAGTTATACAGACACAATCTCACACAGAAGCATACACATATACACTCACAAAAAGAGCAAAAGGGGAAAAAATAATAAATCTTGCTCTCAAAGTCCACCTTCTCAATTTGGGATGATTCATTGTCTATTCATGTATTCCACAGATTCAGGGTACATCAAGTTGATTGTGGAGCTTTAATCCGCTGCTTCTGAGACTGCTGGGAATGATTTCCCTTTCTCTTCTTTGTTCGCACAGCTCCCGGGGCTCAGCTTTGGATTTGGCCCCGCCTCTGTGTGTAGGTCGCCGGAGGCCGTCTGTTCTTCGCTCACACAGGACGGGGCTAAAGGAGCAGCTGCTTCGGGGACTCTGGCTCACTCAGGGCGGGGGGAGGGAGGGGTGTGGATGCGGGGTGAGCCTGCGGTGGCAGAGGCCAGCGGGACGTTGCACCAGCCTGAGGTGCGCCATGCATTCTCCCGGGAAAGTTGTCCCTGGATCCCGGGACCCTGGCAGTGGCAGGCTGCACAGGCTCCCCGGAAGGGAGGTGTGGATAGTGACCTGTGCTCACACACAGGCTTCTTGGTGGCGGCAGCAGCAGCCTTAGCGTCTCATGTCCATCTCTGGGGTCCGTGCTGTTAGCTGTGGCTCATGCCCGATCTTGAGAGTATTGAGTCTTCTACCCATAAACATGGAGTTTATCTCCATTTATTTAGTTTTTTTATTCCTTTCATCAGAGTTTTGCAGTTTTCCTCATAAAGATCTTGTACATATTTTGTTAGATTTATACCTATTTCTTTTGGGGGGGTGATAATGTAAATAGTATTTTGTTCTTATAAAACATTTTATTTATTTATTTACTTATTTTTGGCTGCATTGGGTCTTCATTGCTGCGCGTGGGCTTTCTCTAGTTGCGGCGAGCAGGTGTTACTCTGTTGCGGTGCATGGGCTTCTTATTGCAGTGGCTTCTCTTTGTTGCAGAGCATGGGCTCTAGGGGCGCAGGCTTCAGTAGTTGTGGCACATGGGCTCAGTAGTTGTGGCATGCAGGCTCAGTAGTTATGGCTCATGGGCTGTAGAGCACAGGCTCAGTAGTTGTGGCACACAGGCTTAGTTGCTCCATGGCATGTGGGATCTTCCCAGACCAGGGCTTGAACCTGTGTCCCCTGCAATGGCAGGCAGATTCTTAACCACTGCCACCAGGGAAGTCCAACAGTAGTTTGATTAATTAATTTCAAATTCTACTAGTTCATTGTTGTTATATAGGGAAGTGATTGACTTTTGTATATTAACCACATATCCTGAAACCTTGATGTAATTGCTTATTAGTTCCAGGAGTTTTTGTTAATTATTTATGACTTTTTACATATACAATCTTGTCATCTGTGAACAAAGACAGTTTTATCTCTTCTTTCTAATTCAATATGTCTTTTGTTTCCTTTTCTTTTCCCTCAGGCTTTGTTTATCTCTGAATGTCTCCCTCAATTTTGAAGGGCAGTTTTGTCAGATAAGGAATTCTCAGTGGATGGGGATTTTTCCCCCCAGCACTTTGAATATATCAGTCTACTGACTTCTGGCCTCTGAGAAACTGCCTGATACTTCTTGTATGTGATGAGTCTCTTCTCTCCTGCTGCTTTCAGGATTCTCTCTTTGTCTTTGGTTTTCAACAGTTTAATTAGTGTCTTAATGTGAGTCTCTTTGGGTTTATCCTACTTCAAGTTCATTAAGCTTATTAGATTTGTAGATTCATGTATTTCATCAAATTGGGAGCCAGTATTCTTTCAAATATTCTTCCTGCCCCCTTTTTCCTCTTTTCCTTCTGTGATTCCCACAATGTCTGTATTGGGCTAGTTCATGTGTCCTACAGATCCCTTAGACACTACTAGTTTTTTCTTCTTTCTTTCTGTTCCTCAGACTTGATAATTCAAATTGTTCCATCTTTAAGTCTACTGATTCTTTCCTCTTTCTTCTGTTTGATGAAATCTGCTTTTGAACCTTCTGGTGTATTTTTCATTTTAGTTATTGTATTTTCAGCTCCAGAATTCCTTTCTGGTTCCTTTGTATAATTTCTATCTCTATTGATAATCCTGTTTTCTTCATACATTGTTTTGCTATCTTTGTCTATATCTTCCTTTATTTAGCTCTTTGAGTATCCTTAAAACAGCTGTTTTAAAGACTTCATTTTGAAAGAATGGAACCCAGGCTTGATCAGGTACATTTTCTGTCAATTAATTTTGTTCCTTCAAATGGCCCATACTTTCTTGTTTCTTTGTAAGCCTTGTGATTTTTTTGTTGAACAATGAAGATTTGAATCTTATAAAGTGGTAACTCTGGAAATCAAATTCCCCCTCTTCCCCAGAGTTTGCTGGTTTTTTTCAGCTATTGTAGGCTGCTTCTGTGCTCGGATAAGCCTGAGGTAAAAGCTTAAAGTCCCCTTAGGTTTTTTTCCACATCTTTCCTTGGGCATGGGTGGTAATTTTCTAAATTTCCCTCATTAGTGGTTGTTTTGGGGAAAAAAAAAAAAGACATTCAGGCAGTGGGGATGAAACAAAGGCTACCGGACTCTGTGTCTGTACCTTGTTGACCAGAGGCAGTTAGCAGTCAACACAGAACACCAATATTTGGAGGACAAGGTCCTTATTGCCTACTTTGGATCCAGCAAGCCACACCAGAGGTGTGGGTTGCCATCTTCCCAAATGCCTGTCACAGGGCTGGGGCAGTGGGAGATGGCCACTACTACACCAAAGGCTGACATCAACGAATATTAACAATTTACCAGACACGCTTTCCCCTGGAAGCTTTAAGTGTTCAGATAGACTGTAGAGTTCCAAAATAGTCAATGCAGACAGTTTCTGCTGATACAGTTGTTGTCCAAGTGGTGGGACAGATTCCTGTTCCTTCCCATTCTGCCATCTTCCTGACATTACTCTCCTTAGTGGTAATTTTTTTAATGTAATTTTTTTTATTGTATTCTGACATGTGTCATCATTTAAAAGTCCGCATAACTCAGTTAATCAGTTTTTCCAAATGAACAATTCATGATGTTACAAATGCATGCATAGACAAAAAGAGCCATTCAAAGTGGAAGAAGTCCAATAGCTTTTAATGTAACAGAGTATGAAAAATTCACTGAGTAGAAGAAGGTCACTTATATATGGTTTAGATTCTACACTGCAACTAACTTTTAAAAAATTACCACTTGTTCAGCTTTGGTATAATATCAAAGAAGAATACCTACAATTATCTGAAAAGGCTATTAAAATACTCCTCCCTTTCTTGGATTTTATTCCTCTACATCAACAATAAAAAAACAAATTATAAGATTGAATATAGAAACATATGAGAATCCAGTTATCTCATATAAAGCAAAACCATTAAACAAATATGCAAAACTTTAAAACAATGCCACTCTATTCAGGAATTTTTTTGTTTTGAGAAATGTAATTATACTTCATAAAAATATGTCATTTATGTTAATATGTAATATGTTTATTATTATTTTAAATGAATAAATATTTGTTTTCAGTTTTACTTTTAAACTCAATTCAGTTTAATTTTTTATTTTTAAATTATATAACTCCCATAAACAAAAGCTCTTTGAGGTCCTCAATAACTAAAAGGATAAAGAGGTCCTTAGACAAAAAAGTTTGAAAATTTCACTAAACCGTATCACTTTTGATGCTTAAAATTCATTACAAACAGAATGAGCCGTGAATCTGAATTCATACCTAGATCCATCATAGAATTCTATGCTCATTGAAAATATCTTTCAAAATGAAAAAAAAGAAACCTTTTCCTGATAAACAAAAGCTAACAGAATTCATTGCCAACAGACCTGCGCAAGAAATGAAGAGCATTGTAAATGGTAAAAATGAGAATACATTTAAAATTCCTTTTTTTCATGTTGTTTTAAAAGATAATTGTCTAAAGAAAAATAATAACAAAATATAGCAGAAAGGACAGTAGGAAAAGGAAATTTACTGCAGTACGGTTCTTATCCTATACGTGTAATGATATATTACTTGAAAATAGATTATATTTTAAAATGTATATTATAAACCCTAGAAGACCAGTAAAAAATAAGAGATACAACAAGAAGACAATAGTAGAGATAAAATAGAATCATTACAAAAACTAAGCTGATCCAAAAGAAAGTAGGAGAAAAGAACAAAGAACAGATGAGACAAACAGACTTTAAGACACTACCAGCACTGACATTAATGTAGATGGTCAAAGATATGACTGCTTACAGTGGGGGAGGCAGGGTATGCAGAAGGTACGGGGAGCTCTGTGTACCTCCCACTCAAGTCTGCTGTGTAGCTACAACTCCTCTAAAAGACAAGCTGGCGAACAAAATCCACCCCTCATTATTGTAACTACATACTTGCCTGTCATCTCTGAATTAAGCTCCAGAAAGGCAGGGACTGTACCTGCCTTGTTCCCTGCTACATATCAGTGAAACATTTTTCACCATTATCTACTGATCTCTAAATATACTGCTCTGACAAAAATAAATAAATAAAAGAAAAAACCTCTCAAAATGACTTAGAATACAAAATAACTATTCGTATACAATAGGTGTGCAAGAAGAACATATACACAGTTTATCTTTTAAGGAAAATATATCTAATGAGAACAAAATGTAAAAGAAACAAATTAACATCCCTGCAAAGACATACTTGGAGATTTTCAGATCATGATACACTCTCTAGCTTTTCTTTGAATGAAACTAACTAATCCTTCCCTTAACCAGTCAAAAAACACTTCTTCCTAAAGTTCATTTTCCAATTAGAAAGCTGATCAGATAATTATTCTGAAAATATCTATACAAACACGAGATAGGTTAGGTTTTCACTGAGGTAAATAATACTCTTTCTTTTTTAAATTAAAAACTAAAAGACAAACCACTTACTGCTAATAACTAGCTAATCTAAATTATTTCCCCCAAAGGAAAAATTCCAAAATATTAATGTGTTTTATTTCCATATCCTTTACGTAGTTTTGAGTAGATTGTTTAGCACATTAACTCACTAAGGACCTATTATGCTATGAAAAATCTGGAATCTTTCCAAAGATAATAACTTTAATAGATCTAAATTTTTTTTTTTTTTTTTTTTTTTTTGTGGTACGCGGGCCTGTCACTGTTGTGGCCTCTCCCATTGTGGAGCACAGGATCCAGACGCCTCACGGGCCCAGCCGCTCCGCGTCATGTGGGATCTTCCCGGACCGGGGCACGAACCCGTGTCCCCTGCATCAGCAGGCGGACTCCCAACCACTGCACCACCAGGGAAGCCCGACCTAAATATTTTTAATCGAAGAGTACACATTTGTGAAAATTACTTTAAAAGGAAAAAAAAAACCAAAAAACCTGTCCTACTGAATTATTCCTTAATATACTTATTGTAAAACTGTCCCATTTATTTCCCCTTCTTTGGCTTCTTTTTACTATTTTTTTGTTCTATTAATTTGCTAACATATTAATTCTTAAATGTTCCCAAATATCTAACTAGTAACTGTTTTCAACAAATTTAAAATCAAGAACAAAGCAATATTTGACAAATACGGTACCTGACAGAGGATGTTCTTGGCCCATGATCTCTGGAATCCATTACCCAACCAACATGACACTCTAGAGGGGGATTTGTACTATGTCTTGTTTTTCTCTTTCTTGGACTCTAAGGAAAAAGAAGTCAAACGTTCCAATTACCTTCAGTAGTGTGAACCTCACAAGTAAATTAAAAAAACCCTCTGACTGTAAACCAACTCAAATATTTTCATATGGTGGGTGACACATTATGAAATCATACGAAGTCACAAAACTCAAATATGTCACATACAAGTTACAAAAATTCACAAGACCCTTTGCTAGGTTTCAACACAAGGATTAAAAAAAATACAACTTAGAATGATTCCTCATTACACCTGATTGTCTTTAATTAACACTACCCATTGTAAAGAAGTTATTCCTTAACCTGAGAAGACATCGCTATGGTAAAATACCATTTTTTAATGAATTCTTGCAGTCTAAAATATACATTATTTTTATTGTTATAGAAACTAAAAAAGTATCATTTTGTAATGTTGAAGTATACAAACGGCAGGCTTTATATTCCTGGTGTTTTATGTACCTTTACATCAATGGCTTTGGGTTCTTTAACAACAGGATAAAATCTTGGTGTTTTGTTTGGATCTTGTAATCTAGGTGTTCGAGGTGTTTTGGGTGTCCTTGCAGGATAAATTCTAGGAGATTCTGGAACTACTGTGGGTAATGAACAGGCCATTGTTGCTGAAGACATTTCTGAAACATCAAACAACTTCTGAGCTAATTCATCAGTCAAATCTGCAAAATAAAAAGCTGTTAAAAGGATTTAGGTGCTAGAAAAATATTTTACTTTGGGAACAAGGATAATTCTGAAATTCTCTATTCTCAGAGGATTTTTTCATCAGAAATATTTCAAATATATAAGAAAGAATTTTTTAAAACCACTTGTCTACACATCACCTACCCTATTAAATTTTAATTTTGCTTTATTTCTGACTTTTCTTTTAAAGAAAAATATGCTAAAGACCACTGTGTAACCTTTCCTAATCCCATTTTGCTTTTCCTCCTCAGAGATAACCAGGCTCTTAAATTTGGTATTTTTATCTATTATTGTATATATATAATAATATTATTTTGCATAATTAACTTTATATAAGTGGCATCCCACTATATTATTATTTTGCAGGCTTTTTCAGTCAGTATTTTGTTTGTGACAATTATTCAGGTCTATTCATATGGCTTTGGCTTATTCATTTTCACTGCAGAATATCATACTGTTATACACATATCAAAATTTATTCATTCTCCTGAAGACATCTGTGTTACTTTCAAAGTTTTGGTATAATCAATAATGCTGCAATGAACATTGTTGAACATGTATCTTTATACAGGTGTGAGCATTTCTCTAGGGTTTATAACTGAAATGGAAATGCTGAGTCAAATGGCATGTGCATCTTCTGACTTACTAAATACTGATTGTCAACCTGCTTTCTACAGTGGTTTCACCAATTTATACTTCCAGCAGCAGCTTGTAAATGTCCCAACACTTTAACATCCTGCTCAAGGCTGGGTTTTGTGTAAACTTTTAAATATTTTTCCACCTCATGGGATTTAAAAGGTATTTGCATTTCTTTGGTTATTAGAGAAGTTGAGCATATTTTCATATAGTCATCACTCAGTTTTCCCTTTCATGAGCTTGCCATTTATATCCTTTTGACTATTTTTCTATTGGGTTGTTTTACTTAGTTTGTGAAAATCTTAAGATAAAATACTAAGTAAGCAAGCAGATGAATCAAGTAGTATTGTCAAAAATGCAGGCTCTATTTCTATGTGGTTTTTCTTCAGACTTATCAACTTCTTTTGATTCATACAATAACCTTTTGTTCACCTGACAGATATTATTGAGTACCTACTACTATATGCCAAGTACTATTCTAGAGGCAAGTTTGTAAACTCAAAAAGTGAACTTACCACTCTAAGACCTAGTCTCTCTGTCTTGACATTTTCCCTCCTAATCCATTTTCTTTACTGTTGCCAGAATGATTATTCTGAGGAGCAAATTAGGTCATTTCACATTTCTACTTAAAAATTTTCAGCATTTCCCTGTTGCCTTTGGAGAAGTATAGGCTCTTTATCATGGCATATAATACTTTCCTGATTTTGCCTCATCTATTGTCATTCTCCACTTCAATCTTGGTGCCCCAAATAGCAAGCTACTTGTTGTTCCTGTTTTCTGGCTTCATATCTTTTCATACGCTTTTTCCTCTATCTAAAAGTCCCTTTCCTTCATCTTCTTACACCCAGTTAGACTCATATCCTTCCTTTAATACCCAGCATGTTACTTTCCCTGGGAATGCATAGCATTCCTTAAACATCTTCTGCCAACAGAATTAATCAGTTCTTCTTTTGTACCACCTCTGCATTTTATCCATTTATTTTTAGATTTATTAAATTAAAATTTATTTTCTTACATATCATTCCATTAAATGCTAACAGTAAGTCTCAGTGCTTCCCTGAAAGCAAGGGCCAACATCTAACATGTATACCAGGCTGTACAACTGTGATTAGAAAAAAGTATATCCCTACCCAATGACTGATAAACTTAACTGAATTGTGTTAATGCTGTTTTTCTGTATAGCAAAAAGATATACAATCTCGGGAGTTAAAAGTAGGAGCATACAATGAAAATTATGGTAAATCCAGTGCCCTTGTAAAAGAAATATTCAAAGATCTAGGAGCAGTAACAACCCAGTAAGTAAGCTTCCTAGCATCTAGATTATGGTCTCTAAATTCCATTTCCCACTGATCCAGTCTCCTTAAAAACAAACAAACAAACAAACAAACAAACAAAAACAGTCTGAAGCACAAAGTATTATACGAGCCTAGGAAATTTTGAGCCAGAAAGCAATGAAGTTAAAAATGAAAATATAAGCATAGTTCATGAAAACATAGCAGCAAACTTTAGGGGACATCACCAGTGAAAACAATGACTGAACTGGATTAAGCACATCAAATAAATAAACCCCATGAGAGTTCATAATGATACTTTAAAACTTAAATCATATCTCTGGGTTGCTAGGGCACCAACTCATTATTCTGAAAATTATAAATTGAATACAAAGAAATAAACAAGAATTTATCCTTCCTTTCTTGTAAAAATTGAATTCCAGAGTAAACAAAGAATTTATAAAAAAAAAATTCTTCCTTATAGAATTCTAGGTTAAGAAATACAGAAGAAATAATAGAATTGGAAGGTGAATATTTTGCAACTCTAATGAAACAGAGGACCAGGGGAATATTCATCAGTAGCTGCTAAAAGCATGTGGTAAAACGTTGAGATTTCACGAGCCATGAAAGAAATAACTGATATACTGACTTAATTAAAATGAAAACCTTACGCTTTGCGAACAACACTGTCAAGAGAACAAAAAGACAAGCCACAGAATGGCAGAAAGTATTTGCAAAAGACACATCTGATAAAGGACTATTATCCAAGATATACAAAGAACTTTTAAAACTCATCAATTAAAAAAACAAAACAAAACAAAACCTGATTAGAAAATGGGCCAAAGACCTAACAGACACTTCACCAAAGAAGAAATACAAATGGCAAATAACACATGAAGATACTCCACATTAGATATCATCAGGGAATTGCAAAGTAAGACGACAATGAGATTCTACTACACACCTATCAGATTGGCCAAAATCCAGAACACTGACAACACTAATACATGCTGGTGAGAATGTAGAGTAACAGGAACTCTCATTCATTGGTGGTAGGAATGCAAAATGGTACAGCCACCTTGGAAGACAGTTTGGAAGTTTCTTACAAAACTAAACATACTCTTACCATACAATCTAGCAGTTGCCCTCCTTGGTACTTACCCAAAGGAGCTGAAAACTTATGTCCACACAAAAACCTGCTCATGGATGTTTAAAGCAGCTTTATTCATAATTGCCAAAACTTGGAAGCTACTGGGATAGCCTTCAGTAGCTGAATGGATAAATAAACTGTCACATACCCAGATGATGGAACATTATTCAGTGGTAAAAAGAAACGAGCTATCAAACCATGAAAAGACATGAAGGAACCTTAAAAGCCTATTACTAAGTGAAGGGATCCAATCTGAAAAGGCTACACACTGGGTGATTCCAACTATTCAATGTTCTGGAAAAGGAAAACTATGGAGATGATAAAAAGACCAGTTGTTTCTAGGGGTTGAGGGGAGGGAGAGATGAACAGGTGGAACACAGAGGATTTTTAGGGCTGTGAAAATACTATGTTTGATACTATAATGATGGCTACATCTCATTATACATTTATACAAACCTGTAGAATGTAGGCCAGGAGTAAACGCTAATGGAACTATGGACTTTTGGTGACTACAATGTGTCAGTGTAGGCTCATCAATTGTAACAAATGTACCACTCTGATGTGGGATGTTGCTATAAAGAGGCAACATCTTTCACCAGAGGGGTGATAGCTATGCAAATTGGGATCAGGGAGTAAATGGGAAATCTCTGTACCTTCCTCTTAATTTTGCTATGAGCCTAAAACTGCTCTAGAAAAAAAGCCTTTAAAAAAAAAAAGGTAAAGGGAAACTTTATGATGAATGGATCAGACTGATAGCATCTAAACCCAATGACCAGTCATAACATCACTAAAAGTGAGCCTGAAAGACATCATATGATGCAATGGGAAGTAAACAACTCCTCCTAAGAAATAGTCTTGCTATCAGAAATATAAAAATCCTGAATATACTAACTGTTCTATATCTAAATACCAGTTCACAGGAAATAGAGGAGATAAAGGGACATATGATGTGAAGATACAATCAGATAAATCTAGATAATAAGAAATTGCATGACAAAGTAATCATTTTCTTCAACAAATCATTGGCATGGAAAAACAAAAGAAGAGGAATGATTATAGATTAAAAGTGACTTAATGGTCTTATCAATCAAATGCAACGTGTGCATCTTGCTTGGTCCTGATTCAAACAACAAATTAGAATAAGATATATTTCAGACAATCAGGAACAACAAACATAAACTGGGTAGTAGATGATATTAAGGAATTATTGCTAATTTTATGTGAAATAATGGTACCATGAAAATTTATATATATATATAAATTTGCAATATACAATGAAATATTTACGGAATAAATAATATGGTGTTTGAGATTTGATATGCAATACCAGAAACAGATGAGGAACAAGGTACAGATGAAAAAAGAATGTCAAACTATTAACAATTGTTGAAATTAGGTGAGATGGGTACATGGGGGTCCATTAGACAGTTTTCTCTGCTTTTATTTTTATCTGAACATTTCCATATTAAAAAGTTACATTTTATTTCAGTTTTATATTTATTTTATTCCAGGTTTAATTCAGTGTAAATTTTACCCACCAAGAAGAGTCCAGGTATACCAATTTTGTGATGACTAAGATCTATAGAGTACTTTTGTTATCTCAAAAGAAACATTTTACAAAATTTGCATAGCGTACCATATACCAATTTATATTTTGACAGGGACTTCCCTGGTGGTCCAGTGGGTAAGACTCTGCGCTCCCAAAGCAGGGGGCTCTTGTTCAGTCCCTGGTCAGGGAACTAGATCCCGCATGCATGCCACAACTAAGAAGCCTGCCTGCCACAACTAAGACCTGGCACAGCCAAAATAACTAAATAAATAAATATTAAAAAATGATAATATTTTGACAAAAAATTATCAAAAATAGTTAACACAATTTCAAGTACATAAAATATAGTAGATATAAACATTAAATTACTAGAAAAATAGGTAGTTAGGAAATAAGAATACATTAAAAAAATTTTTTTGGTTGCATTGGGTCTTAGTTGTGGCAGGTGGGCTCCTTAGTTGAGGCTCAAGGGCTCCTTAGTTGTGGCATGTGAACACTTAGTTGTGGCATGTGAACTCTTAGTTGCAGCATGAATGTGTGATCTAGTTACCAGATCAGGAATGGAGACTGGGCTCCCTGCATTGGGAGCACAAAGTCTTAACCACTGTGCCACCAGGGAAGTCCCTCAAGTTTTTTATCAAATATAAGCCTGGGATGATACATGAATATCATCTAGATATTATAACTTCTTTTTATCAAAATGATGGGCCATCTCTTGTACATGAATGTTCAAAATAGCATTTTTCATAATAGCCAAAACCAAAACCAAAAAAATCCAAATATCCATCAACTTCCAAATGGATAAACCAAATGAAGTATGTCCATGCTATAGAACACTACCTCACAAAAAGGAGTGAAGTACAAATATAAGCAACAACATAGATTAATCTCAAAAATATTATATTAATTGAAAGAAGCCAGACACATTGACTACATATCATATGATCCCATTTACATGAAATTTCTAGGAAGTGCAAAAACATACAGACAGAAAGCAGGTCACTGGTTACCTCAGACTGAAAATGAGTGCTGAAATTGACTGCAAATGATCGTGGGGGAACTTTTATTGTGATGGAATTTAAAAACTGAATTGTGGCACTGGTGTACAACTATACAAATTTACTGAAATTAATCAAACTATACACTTAAAGTGAGTTAATTTTATGTAAATTATACCTCAAAAAAGCTTTAAAACACAAAAGACCAGGCCATCTGCTCTTCAGGGAACCTCAATTGTGATTGACTACCATACAGTTTCTGCTAAAAGTTTATCAGAGAAGACTGATATTTCAGAGGATTAGGCTAAAGCACTGATTTTCAAAGTGTAGTCCCAACCAGTGGTACAGGATAATCAGGATAATCTGGGAACTTGTTAAAAATGCATATTCTCAGGTCTTACCTCAACTTACTAAATCAAGAAACTCTGGGTACAGAGTTCCTTGATTTAACAAGCTTTCCAGGTGAATCTGATACTTGCCAAAGTTTAAGAACCACTGGACTGAGGGGGGTGTGCTAACTATTTTGCTACTTAAGATTTTCCAAATGTTATTCCACCAAATCATTGCACACCTGCATACCTGGACCATATGTACCTTATCCACAGTCCCAATTGTCTTTAGACAGGAATTGCCTTTATAAAAACAGACCTTAATGTTATGCTGTTGGTGTTCACTGAAGGCTGATAATAAAAAGTGCTACACGAGGACTGACATTCTATTTTTTTTATGTAAATAAAATGTCACTGAAGCAGGACTCAGCAAATACTTTTCTGTAAATGCCAGATAGTAATTTTTTTTCACTTTTCAGGTCATAAAGTCTCTGTTAAAACTACTCAACCCTGCCATTGTAGTACAGCTATAGACTATATGTAAATGAAGGGTATGGCCAAATTAGACCATGGCAGGCCAGTTTGGGCCTATGGGTAATAAATTTGCCAACCACTGAAACTGGATTTACACTTTGCCTGCAAAAAGTCATTATATTTCATGTATTTGATAAGGTAGAGGAAAGTATGAACACATCAAAAAGAGATACAGACAATAAAAAAAAGAATCCAATCCAACTTCTAGAGAAGAAAAATACAACAGCTGAGATTAGACACTGCAGAATAAAAGACTAATTAACCTGAAAGCATAGGAGTAGAAATTGCCCAAAACAAAACACAGAGGAAAAAAAAGACTGAAAAAAAAGAAGGCATTAGTGAGCTATGTGACTTCAAGTAGATTAATATACATGTAACTGGAATCTTAAAGGAAAGACTTAAAAGTACATTAAAAATTATTAATTTTTAAAAATTTAAACTGTTAATTTAAAATATGGCTAAAAATTTTTCCAGAGTTGATTAAAAATATGTAAACACATAGATTAAAAAAAAAAAACTCAATAAGCCTGGAAGAAAATCACATCAGGACAATCACAATTAAACTTCTTCCAACAGGTGATAAGGAGAAGTAGTAAAAGCATCCAGAATCAATAACATTTATCCAATCTGAACGACAGAGCAAAAAAACAATTGGAAAAAAACTAATCAAGCCTCAGGAATCTGTGGAACAACAATACGTCCTTGAGAGGAGAGAAAATGCAGAACCAAAAAATTTTTGAAGAAATAATAGTTTAAAACTTCCCTAGTTTGGCTAAAGGCATGAACCTACACATTCAAGAAACAGAGAGAAGCCCATCAAGGATTAATCCAGAGAAATCCACGGTCAGACACATCACACTCTAATTGCTAAAAACTTAAGACAAATAAAAATTCTTGAAAGTGGCTAGAGAAAAAGAACTCAATACAAGTAAGGGAACAATCTGAATTACTACAAAATTTTTAAATCAGAAACTATGGAGGACAGAAAGAAGTGGCCTGACAGTTTTAAGTGCTGAAAAAAAAGAACTGTCAATCCAGAATTCTGTATCTAAGGAAACATCCTTTGGGAATGAAGGTGAAATAAACACACCATCATCAGATGAAGGAAAACTAAGGTAAATAAATCATAGTCAGCAGAATTTCTCTCAAGGAATTGCTAAAGAAAGTACTTCAAACAGAAGAAAAGGATATCAGAAAGAAACTTGGAACATCATAAATACAGGAAGAGCAAGAGAATGGTAAAAGTATAATATAGATAATAGACTATTATCCTTTTAAGTTCTTTAAAACATACTTGATAGTTAAAAGTAAAAAATATAACACTGATAGGACTTTCAATTTATTTTCAAGACTATACCACAAAGAAACTTATATGTAAGTAAAATTTCTACGTTCCTATTGAAGTAGTAAAATATTGATTCTAAATAAAATGAAAAGTTAAGTGTATCTAGAGCAACCTAATCCCTAGAGGAACTACTAAAAAAATAATTACACAAAAAAGGCATATATGGCCAAACTCACCCTAGATAAATTAAAATGTAATTAAAAAAATTACATAGACAGTTTTCCCTTGAACAACATGGGGTTAAATTTCGCAGGGCAGCTTATAAGCAGATTTTTTTTTCAATAAATATAGGACATGTATTTTCATTTTAAAGATCTTTAAATTAACTAAGTGTGGGAAAAGTTTGTGTTCAATTAGAGATCACAGTATGTAGAATCAAAAGAACTAGGGTTTGAGTCCTGATTCTATTCAAACTGTTTCAGCTTCTTATCCTTGCGTGAGTCATTTATCAATTCCTTGTTTTTGAGGGCGAGATAGCAGTATTTTTGACTATGTGGGGGGGTCAGCACCCATAACCCCCTAGATGTTCAAGGGTCAACTGTAACCCAAACAGGGCAAAGAAAGGGAAACAAAGAAACAAAATCTGAATCCAAACATAGCAATAATTACATTAAATGTAAACAATCTAAACACACCAATTAAAAGACAGATTTTCAGACTGAATTTAACAAAAAGACCAGTCTATATGCTGTCTATAACAAGCTCACTTCAAATATAATGAAATAAGTAGCTTAAAAGTAAAGGGATGAAAAAAGACACACCACATACCATACAAAGAGTAATCAAGAAAAAGCTGGAATGGCTATATCAAAATTAGATAAACGAGATTTCAGAGCAAATAAAATGACCAGGAATAAAGAAGGCAGTATAAACTGATATAAAGGTCAAATCCTAAGAAGATACAATAAACCTAAGGGTGTAGTACACCTAGTAAAAAGAGCTTCAAAATAAATGAAGAAAAACTGACAGAAATTAAAGGAAAAACAGACAAATCTGCAATTACAGTTGGAGACTTAAAACACTTTTCTCACACTAATAGAGCTAGTAGCCAAAAGAAAATTAGCAAGGGAATAGAACTTACAAACACCATCAACTAACTGACCCTAATAAGAATTTGTAGATACTCCACTCAAAAACAGCAGAATAGGGCTTCCCAGGTGGCACAGTGGTTGAGAGTCCGCCTGCCGATGCAGGGGACGCGGGTTCATGCCCCGGTCCGGGAAGATCCCACATGCCGTGGAGCGGCTGGGCCCGTGAGCCATGGCCGCTGAGCCTGCGCGTCCGGAGCCTGTGCTCCGCAACGGGAGAGGCCACAACAGTGAGACGCCCGCGTACCACAAAAAAAAAAAAAAAAAAAAGTTAAAAGTAGATCCTGGGAATTTAAGTTAATTAATTAATTAAATAAAATACACCTCTTGGGACTTTAATTCTATGATGTGGTGAGGAGCATAAATTATCAATTTTAATTTACTCAAATTAAACAACACAAAAAATCTTGTAATTAGACTAAACATCCTTAGTGGAATACCCTAAGAATGTTAAAAAAAAAAAAAAGTTTAAAAGTATAAAGTTTTTAAAATTTCAAAGCTTAAAAATTTAAAGAATTTTTTTAAAAGTAAGCTTCTTTTAGTATTTATAGTAATATTATTTAATATTATTGTTATTCTGAAGCTACTATATCGTAGGATAAACAATTCTGTTACTGTGCTTAGGAATGATATTTTTTTCACATAAGTAAAACGTCATACAAATATAAAATCTAACAAATTAAAATTAAAATCTGTAATCCTAAATTTGAACAAAAACTATCAATATAAATTTGTAATGTAATTTTCCTTAAAAAAATTTCCAAGCTCTTTCAATAGAAAAGGCCTAGAAACAATGACCAACTCAGTAGCAACTAGAGTACTGACAAAGCTCAACCACCTGGCAAACAAGACAGTTAAGAGTCCAACTCCAGGGACTTCCCTGGTGGTCCAGTGGTAAAGGATCCACTTTCCAATGCAGGGGACTGGAACTGCAGCTTCAATCCCTGGTCTGGGAAGATTCCACATGCCACTGAGCAACTAAGCCCGCACGCCACAACCACTGAGCCTGCTCACCTCAACTAGAGAGCCCATGTGCCGCAAACTACAGAGCCCATGAGCTCTGGAGCCTGCGCGCCACAACTAGAGAGAGAAAACCCACATGCCACAACTAGAGAGAAGCCCGCACACCTCAATGAAGAGCCCATGTGCCGCAACGAAAGATCCTGCGTGCCGCAACTAATACCCGATGCAGCCAAAAATAATAAATATAAACAAATGAGAAAATAGTATTTTAAAAAAAGAGTCCAACTCTATTATCACAGAACAAAGCAATGAAAGGTGGATTTGGAGCTAAAAGTCAATAAACGGATAATTGGCCCAAGTATCAATAAGACAGTAGAGTAAAACCCATCTAATATATTTATGAGATCAGAGTGATAATTTTCTCTTTTTTCAATTGAAGTATAGTTGATGTACAATAGTATATAAGTTGTAGGTGTACAATATAGTGATTCACAATTTTTAAATGTTATACTCCATTTATAGTTATTATAAAATATTGGCTATATTCCCCATGTTGTACAATATACCCTTGTAGCTTATTTTACACATAATAGTTTGTACCTCTTAATCCCCTAACCTCATAATCCCTCTCCCACCTTCCCTCTCCCCACTGGTAACCACTAGTTTGTTCGTTATATCTGTGAGTCTATTTCTTTCCTGCTATATTCACTAGTTTGTATTTTTTAGATTCCACATATAAGTGAGATCATAGGGTATCTGTCTTTCTCTGTCTGATTTATTTCACTTAGTATAATGTCCTTCAAGTCCATCCATGTTGCTGAAAATGGCAAAATTTTGTTCCTTTTTTATGGCTGAGTAGTATTCCATTGTATATCTATATACACCACATCTTCTTTATCCATTCATCTGTTGATACACACTTAGGTTGTTTCCATACTTTGGCAATTGTAAATAATGCTGCTATGAACATTGGGGTACATGTGTCTTTATTTTAAATTAGTGTTTTGTTTTTTTAGATATATACCCAGGAATGGAATTGCCAGGTCATATGGTGGTTCTACTTTTAGTTTTTTGAGAAACCTCCATACTGCTTTCCACAGTGGCTCCACCAATTTACATTCCCACTGACAACGTAGGAGGGTTCCCTTTCTCCACACCCTTGCCAACATTTGTTATTTGTGTTCTTTTGGATGACAGCCATCCTGACAGGTGTGAGGTGGTATTTCATTGTGGTTTTTTTTTTTTTTTGGCGGTACACGGGCCTCTCACCTCTGTGGCCTCTTCCGTAGCGGAGCACAGGCTCCGGACGCGCAGGCTCAGCAGCCATGGCTCACGGGCCCAGCCACTCTGCAGCATGTGGGATCTTCCCGGACCAGGGCACGAACCCGTGTCCCCTGCATTGGCAGGCGGACTCTCAACCACTGAGCCACCAGGGAAGCCCTCATTGTGGTTTTGATTTACATTTCCTTGATTAGCAATGCTGAGCATCTTTTCATGTGCCTGTTGGCCACCTGCATGTCCTCTTAGGAAAAATGTCTATTCAGTTTTTCAGCCCTTTTTAAAATCAGGTCGTTTGCTTTTTTGATGGTCCATTGTATGAGCTGTTTATATATGTTGGATATTAACCCTTTATTGGTCATATCATTTGCAAACAATTTCTCCCATTCAGTAGGTTGTCATTTCCTTTTGTCGATGGTTTCCTTTGCCATGCAAAATCTTTTATGTTTAATTAGGTCCCATTTGTTTATTTTTGCTTTTATTTCCTTTGCTTTAGGAGAAAGATGCAAAAAAACATTCCTGTGATTTATGTCACAGAGTGTTATGCCCAAGTCTTTCTCTAGGAGTTTTATGGCTTCTGGTCTTACATTTAGGTCTTTAATCCATTTTGAGTTTATTTTGTATATGATGTAGAGAATGTTCTAATTTCATTATTGCACATGTAGCTGTCCAGCTTTCCAAGCACCATTTATTGAAGAGACTGCCTTTTCTCCACTGTACATTCTTGCCTCCTTTGTTGTAGACTAATTGACCAGAGATGTGTGGGTTTATTTCTGGGCTTTCTATCCTGTTCTATTGATCTGTATGTATGCTTTTGTGCCAGTACCATACTGCTTTGATTACTGTAGCTTTGTAGTATCGTCTTAAGTCTGGGATCCTGACTCCTCCAGCTCTGCTTTTCTTTCTCAAGATTGCTTTGGCTATTCCGGGTCTTTTGTGTTTCCATGCAAATTTTTAAATTATTTGTTCTAGTTCTGTGACAAATGCCATTGATATTCTGATAGATATTGCATTGAATCTGTTGATTGCCTTGGGCAGTATGGTCATTTTAATAATATTAATTCTTCCAATCCAAGAAAATGGTATATATCTCCATCTGTTTGTGTTGTCTTCAATTTCTTTCATCAGTGACTTATAGTTTTCCAAGTACAGGTCTTTCACCTCCTTAGGTAGGTTTATTCCTAGGTATTTTATTCTTTTTGATGGGGTTGTAATTGGGATTGTTTCCTTAATTTCTCCTTCTGATAGTTCATTGCTACTGTATGGAAATGCAACCGATTTCTGTATATTAATTTCATATCCTGCAACTTTACCAAATTTTTTGATGAGCTCTAATAGTTTTGATCACAGTGATAATTTTAAAATAAAACAAAAAAACCCGAAAAACCTCCTCATTGGTCAGCAAAGAAAGATGTAGAGAACCAGCTCATTACTTTGAAAACTAGTAAACAAAGTGAAAGAATTAAGCATTTATTCCCTTTCCTATAAGAACTCTATCTCAGGAAAAACAAATAGTCAATTAAGGGAAATCCTCTTTATGGAAGTAATCTACTAAATTAAGAAGGAATTATGAAAATAGAATTATCACTATTTTGAAGCCCCTTGTGAAATAAACCTTCAAGCAATGATTATCAAAGAGAGACACCAAAGAGAGACAATCGAGCATTATGTGCCTCCTGGTATAAGTATTCAACACAACATATGACATATTCTTGCACAAATATGAGCCTCAATCTGATCAAGCCTCTGTATCAGAATCACAGTTAAAGAAAATTCAGGACCAGAAAATGGTTGGATGAAACCATGGGATGCAATCAGCAAAGTCCAGAATGTAAGAAATTCTACAGGACAAACAATCTAGTTTCTACAACAATAAAGTTCAAGGGAAAAAAAACACAACAGTATGAACCTATACACTAAAAGAGACATATCAACCTACTGCAAAGTTTGGAGTTTATATGGATTCTGATTTTTTTTTAAGTGATGAATGAGAAAATTTGAACACCAATTAGATATTTTATATTAAGGAATTACTGTTAATTTTAGATGTGATAATGGTACTGGCTTATTTATGTGTAAAATAGGTAGTCCTTATCTTATCAAAGATACATACAGAAATATTTAGGAATGAAAAAATATGATTGGGAGTTTGTTTCAAAATAATCCAAGTGGGAGGTAAAGAGAATGAGTGGAGTCAAGATGAAATAAAATCGGCTATGAGATGATAAAGCAGCTAATGGGTAGGTAATGGGTACATGGGGTTTCATTATACAATTTGCTTTATTTTTGTATATGTCTTAAGTTTTCCAAATTAAAAGTTTTTCTTTAACCTGCCTTCAGGAAAAACTATAATAAAATCAGTTACACTTGCCTGAAAATGTCAGATTCAATTTTATGAATCTCCCAAATGTACTTACACTTTCACACAAAGATAAGGCCTTAAAGCAAAAGAATGATGCTAGTGGTATATTTTAAGGAATCAGCAAGTGAGTGAAAATTTTTCCTTATTTTGCAAAGAGAAGCATTCCCAGCAATCTCAAAGTCAAAAGAGACACATAAAGAAACCAACCAATTCAGCCTACTTTTAAGTAAGCATTTGGGTTTGAGCATGAGGTGGTGTTATAATAGACAACTCCTGCATCACCTTTGTGATTACCTGCCTATTCACCAAGAGTAAGGTGGGCTTCCAACTATGATCATTTACTACATGGCTGTCTTACCAAATTTACAATCTGTATTTTTAAGTCTCTAAAATGTTTTGAAGTTCACCAAAGAATAAATAAAAGTTGAGTTTTAAAACTCTAGTCTTTTACCAGATATCTAAATGTTTTCCACAAATAAAAAAGAAGCAAACTTTAAAAACAATTTAGAACTGTTTTAATATTATTCAGACACTTACACAAAAGCAGATTTACATACCTTGCCTGGACTGTGAAGGTGCTACAGGAACTTCTTGGTTTGGCTCAAAAGGAAGTTCAGGTGTTAGGTTTTCAAACTGCTCTTTACTAATGAGATTTAGCTTCTTAAAGTTCTCAACTTCTTGCTGAAGTAGAATGGAGGAATCTAATTACTAAACTGGCTAATAGAGTAACCAACAGACAATAATTGATACTAATCTCAAAAAATGAGTTTTAAAAACAGGAATTGATTGCAACCGAATAGAAAAGATGTTCTAATAAAGAATCTAGCATTATACTTAATAATAATTAATATTCAGAGTTTAAAAGAGGCATCAAGAATCCTAAAATATTATGACTATTTTATAATTAAAATACATTATAAGAACATACATTCTTATCATTAACTATTTGTTGAGCATTTACACACAAGACCAGTAGAGTATTATAGAGGTTACAGAGTAATCCAAATTCATGTTCCCTACGCTTAAGGAATTTACAAGTTAGATGGAAAGAAAAAAATGCACACATAAAAATAATATTAGACAGTGTATGAAAAGTGGATAGTATTTGGTATAAGAGTTGAGATCATAAGGGAGGCATCACAGAAGAGATGGGACAAAGCAGCTCCTTAGAATGAGAATTTAGAGAAAGGGAAAAGCATCCTAAATTAGGTACTGTGAGCAAAGATGAGAAGCTTGGAATAAGCAATCATTTATTAGAAGATAATTCAGTAAATGACAAAATTTGTTTAGAACCAGTGGTCTGGTAAGGAAGCTGGAGAAAGCTAATAGATCTTTAACACTAGTCCAAGAAGTTTCTGCCTCTTTTTCTAATAGTGGGAAACATGTGATGAAACATAAACCTAGATGGCTCTGAAGGTTCATTTCCAAACCCCTTTTATAAGCTTAGTAGCAAGGATACTGCATAGGTCTAAGCTGTTGGCTCAAAGGAAAAATGGGCCTATCCCTGCCCCTAGGGCCCCTTTCTAATTTTTGTTACATAATCACATAGATGTTCCCTGCCCTGACCTACATATATGTAAAACATTACAGAGGTGGAGGCCATTCTCTACTGGAAGGTCATCGGGCCATAATGCATGAAGACTATCGAAGCCTGGCTGAAGCTGTGGGGAAAAAAAAAAAAAGAGTTTGAGGGACTACTTGCATTCTATTACTTCTGGTAAGTTTTCCCCAATAAACTCTGTATCACATCTACACTACTCCTCAGTGCTAATTGGTCCATGACCCTTTACAGAGTTAACATCTAAACAGAGTGTAAGGAGGTAAAAGACATGACAAAAGTATCTGTCTGATGAGCCAAATTAAACATCATCATTACAAAATAGTTGTGGCATCTTGCTCTTAACAGCTATCCAAACAATCTTTTCCTTCTGTCTTCAAACATGAATGTCACTTGACAGCTCACACCATTTATTAGATCCAGTTAGCCTTTTAAACTAGGATCTATCTTCTTTTCATGAAAATGCCTTAAATGGTTACTTCCCCTATACCAAAATTGCTTTCCCAAAAGTCTTCAATAAGCTCTTCAAGCTAATTGAGTCATTACTCTTCACTGTCCCTTATCTTGCTACAGAGCTTGCTATTAGCAACTCCCACTTCAATGAACATTTATCGTATGTTTATCATATACCAAAAATGAATAAACACAGTTCTATTCTGATGGGAACACAAATACGTTTCTGTTTTGTTTTTAACTTTTAAAACTAAGTACGGTATAACACACTGCCGTTTACATATATATGTATACACACACACTAGAGAAGGGCATAAATCATAGGTATATATCTCAATAAGTCCAAAGTGAACAGACCTGTGGAACCACAATTCGAGTAAAGATGATATAACTAGCACACTAGAAGTACCCTTCATGCCCCTTCCTATCACTGCCCTGTCTTTCTTCCTAAAGACAGCCAATACTCAGACTTTAATTCTTTATTCATTTTTCCTGTTTTTGAATTTTATAAAAAAGTAATCATAATGTATGGTTTCCTTAACACAAAATTATCTTTATGAGATTCATCTATAGTTTGTGGCTCTACAGCAGAGGTCAACAAACTACAGCCCCTAAAGGCCAAATTTTGTCTTTGTAAATAGTTTCATTGGAACACAACCGCATCCATTTGTTTACATATTGCACACGGCTGCTCCAATGCTACAACTGCAGGGTTGAGTAGTTGCCATAGTCAACGTATGACATACAAAGCCTAAAATATTTACTACATAGCTCTTTACAGAAAAAGTTTGTCCATCCCTGCTCTACGGTACTCTATTTTATGATCAAACCACAATTTTAAAAAATCCATTCCAGGGACTTCCCTGGTGGCACAGTGGTTAAGAATCTGCCTGCCAATGCAGGGGACACAGGTTTGAGCCCTGGTCTGGGAAGATCCCACATGCCACGGAGCAACTAAGCCCGTGCACCACAACTACTGAGCCTGCGCTCTAGAGCCCATGAGCCACAACTACTGAGCCCACGTGCCACAGCTACTGAAGCCTGCATGCCTAGAGCCCGTGTTCCGCAACAAGAAAAGCCACCGCAATGAGAAGCCTGCACACAACGAAGAGCAGCCCCCGCTCACCGCAACTAGAGAAAGCACACGTGCAGCAACGAAGACCCAACGCAGTCAAAAATAAAAATTAATTAATTTTTTAAAAAAAAGATAAATACAAAAATCCATTCTACTGTTGATGAGCATCAGGTCCCTTCCAGACTATAGCTGCTATAAATAATGTTGCTATAAATATGTTTTTACAGAACACTTATTTGGTGAACATGTTTTTTTACCTTTTTGTAAACTGTAGTTGATATACAATATTATATGTCACAGGTATACAATACAGTAATGCACAATTTTTAAAGTTTATACTCCATTTATAGTTACTATAAAATATTGGCTATATTCCCTGGATATGTACAACATATCCCCTTGTAGCTTATCCTATACCTAATAGTTTGTACTTCTTACTACCCCACTCCTATATTGCCCCTCCCCGCTTCCCTCTCCCTACTGGTAACCACTAGTTTGTTCTCTATATCTGTGAGTCTGTTTCTTTTTTGTTATATTCACTACTTTGTTGTATTTTTTAGATTCCACATATAAATGAGATCATACAGTATTTTGTCTTTCTCTGACTTACTCACTTAGCATAATGTCCTCCAAGTCCATCCACTTTACTGCAAACGGCAAAATTTTGTTCTTTTTTATGGCTGAGTAGTGTTCCATTGTGTGTGTGTGTGTGTGTGTATACCACATCTTCTTTATCCATTCATCTTTTGATGCACACTTAGGTTGCTTCCATATTTTGGCAATTGTACATAATGCTGCTATGAACATCGGGTGCAAGTGTCTTTTTAAATTAGTGTTTTTTGTTTTTTTCAGGTATATATCCAGGACTGGAAATTCCAGGTCACATGGTAGTTCTACTTTTAGTTTTTTGAGAAACCTCCATACTATTTACCACAGTGGCTCCACCAATTTACATTCCCACCAACAGTGTAGGAGGGTTCCCTTTTCTCCAAACCCTTGCCAACATTTGTTATTGTGTTCTTTTAGATGAGAGCCATCCTGACAGGTGTGAGGTGATATTTCATTGTGGTTTTCATTTACACTTCCCTGATGATTAGTGATGCTGAGCATCTTTTCATGTGCCTGTTAACCACCTGCATGTCCTCTTAGGAAAAATGCTTATTCAGTTCTTTGGCCCATTTTTTAATCGGGTTTCTTTTTTTTTTTTTTTTTGATGTTAAGTTGTATGAGTTGTTTATATATGTTGGATATTAACCCCTTATTGGTCATACCATTTGCAAATAATTTCTCCCATTCAGTAGGTTGTCATCTCCTTTTGTCGATGGTTTCCTTTGCCATGCAAAATCTTTTAAGTTTAATTAGGTCCCATTTATTTATTCTTGTTTTTATTTCCCTTACTTTAGGAGATGAATCCCCCAAAAATTCCTGTGATTTATGACAACATATATTTTTATTGAGTATTTACTAGGAGTGGAATTGCTGAATCAGGTGGTGCACTTCAACTTTAGTAGAAAATGCAAATATGTTTTCAGAGTAGTTGTACCTATTTACATTCCCATTATCAGTATATCAAAGTTCCTATTGCTCTACATCCTCATCAACACTTGGTATTGTCAGTTTTTAAAAATTTAGTCTTTTTGAAAAGGACCAAACTATGGATATAAACTACATTTTGGATGGACCTCAAGGGCATTATGATTTTAAAAAAATATCAATCTCAAACGGTAACATGCTGTATGATTCCATTTATATAACATTCTCAAAATGACAACATTATAGAGATGGAGAACAGATTAATGGCTACCAGGGATTAGGAATAGCAGAGGGGAGGGAGATGGGTGTAAGTTTAATAGCACAAAGAAGATCTTTGTGGTGATAAAATAATTCAGTGCCTTGACTTTTATAGTAGTTATGTGAATCTACATGTGATAAAATGATAGAGAAGTATACACACACATTTGTGATAATAAACATCAATTTTCTGGTTTTAATATTGTGGTTTAATTATCTAAGCTATCAGATTTAATTAATTTAATTATCTAAGATAACCTTTCAAGGTTATCTGGGTGAAGCATACACTGGACCTCTCTGCACTATTTTTCCAGCTTCCTATGAATCTATAATTATCTCAAAAATTTGAAAAATTTAAATATGTAGCCACTCTGGTAGATGTGTTATCTCATTGTGGTTTTAATTTGTATTTCTCTGATTATTAATAATGATGAAAACCTTTAGTATATTTTATTTGGATAATTTTTTTGTGTCATATGACTACCCAATTCTATTGCTCATTTTCCTATACAGTTGTCTTTCTCATTGATTTGTATGAGTTCTTTACAAAATGTTGTAAATGTCTTTTTTCTACTCTGTACCTTACCTTTTCACTCTTTTATGGTATCTTCTGTTGAAAAGTTCTTTTTAATGTAGTACATTTTATCAATCATTTGCTTCATTGTGTTATTTCCTGTTTAGTAAATCTTTCTGTACTAAAAGATCATGGAAACAGTAATCTTTTATGAGTTTTATTATTTTGACTTTCACATTTAAAACTACAATATATCTAGAATTGATTTTTCTGTGTATGGTATAAGGGTTAATGTGCACTTGAAAAGAATGAATTCTGCAGATGTCAGGTGCAGTATTTCATTTCTGTCAATTAAGCCAAGTTTCTTAACTGTGTTGTTCACATTTCCCACATCCTTACTGATTTTTTCATCTGCTTGCTATACCTTGCACCTTTCTTGATAAGGTGTATTAAAATCTCCCACTATGATTATAAATTTGTCTATGTACACCTATCAATTTTTGTCTTATATATTTTGAGGCTGCTATTAAATGCATACAAGTTTAGAACTAATATATTTTCTGGTGCAACTAAGCCTTTTATGATTATGAAATGTCCCATTTAATCTTGAATAATTCTTTTTGCCTTAAAAATCCACTTTACCCATAGAGTTATACCAACTTTGTTGTGGTTAGTGTCAATATTTATTTAAATCTACACATGTATTTACCATTTCCATTGCTCTTTATTCCTTTCTGTACCTTCACCTTCTTCCTGGAATCATTTTCCTTTGCCTAAAATACTTCCTTTGTACTTTCTTTAAAGCGTAGCTGCTGAAAATAAATTTTCTCAGTTTTCATATGTCTGTTGGTTATTTCACCTTCATTTTAAACAGCTGCATTGAGATACAATTTACATACCATAAAATTCACCTATATTAAGTGTACCCTTCAACTATTTGTTTACCTTTATTTCTGAACACTAGTTCCCTTCCAGTACTGTGATTACACCACCCCATTGTCTCCCGACTTCCATTATTTCTGCTGAAAAGTTAGCTGTAAGTCTTACTATTGATGCTTTTAAAGAAGTTTGTCCTTTTTCTCTGGCTTTTGTTATTTATTTTCAGCAGTTTTAAATTATAACCTTGATGTGGTTTTCTTTATATTTATATTCTTTGGAGTTCATAGGACCTCTTGAATTTATCCCTTGTTATATCTTTCATCAGTTTTGGTAAAACGTCAGCCATAATTTCTTCAAATAATATTTCTGCCTTATCCTCTCACTCCTCTCTTCTGAGAATCCAATCAAATGTATGTTTGAGCTTGGGACTGTATCTCCTATGTCTCTGACAATAGTTTCTTTAATTTCCACTTTTTTTGCTCCATGCTTCATTCTTGATTTTTTCTTAACCCATCTTAGTAATTCTGTATTCAGCGTGTACTTATCTACTGTTAAGCCAGTTCATTGCACTCATTTTATATTTTTCATTTCCAGAATTTCAGTTAGATTCCTTTTTAAAATTTCTACTTCTCTGATTAAATTCTCCATTTTACCTTTTTAAAAATCATGTTAATAATAACTAAAGTCTGTTTGATAACTCTATTACCTGGATCTCTATGGATCTGTCTCTATTTTCTGTTGTTCCTTTTGTTTTTTCTATAATATCATCTTGTCTTCTTGTATGCCTGATTATTTTTGGGGGGGGGCAGGCATTATTTTTGAAAACTTGAGGCTTAGGATGATATTTTACTCCAGAAAGGATTTGTGTTTTCCTTCAACTAAGTGGCTACAGGCATCAGCATGCTGATCCAATGAGGGATTAAAATGAACAGATGCTAACTCTACTGAGAGCATATCTTTTTAAGTTACCCTGATTTTCTAGGATGTAGGCCTTTAGAGTTCCCAAAGCCTAGAAGGCTTACTAGAGGTCCCCAACTGGTTTCTGAACACCAATTTTTATTACCCTAGTTCCATGAGTTTTTCAAAAAATCTCTTTTCAGCTTTTCATTTGCTTCTTCTGGAACTAGCTGATGCCTCTGAGGGAAATGCAGACTGTAATGCCAGTCTTCTTCAGACTTCCTTCTTCCAGATTTTAGCCACACAATTCTTTATTGTATTGTTAGCTCTACTGTGTTTTCATGCAGATTTTTTTACCTACTTTTCCAGTTGTTCTCAGCAGGAGGGCTGATACGAATTACACAGTCTACCCCAATTGAATCTATAGTCAGTCTAATTTTTGTTTTTTAAATAAACTTATACTTTGCCTTGGTCAAAAGGGGACCAAAAAGACTTAATAATCAGTGGATAAGACTTGTAAACAAATTAATTACATTTCACTATAAGAGTTAAAAATTGGCATATATCAGAGCGGCTGGGCCTGTGAGCCATGGCCGCTGAGCCTGCACATCCGGAGCCTGTGCTCCGCAATGGGAGAGGCCACAACAGTGAGAGGCCCGCGTACCGCAAAAAAAAAAAAAAAAAATTGGCACATATGAGGTAAAAAGTTAGAATAAAAACGTGATTTTTCTGGGGTGGATGACAATAAAAACTATCAAAGAGGTATTTCCTGGGAAGAGTAAAATCTGAACTGGGTTTTGCAGTCTAAAGGATGAAAAGGAGTTTGGCAAGTAAACAATGTAAAAAAATAGTGCAGACAGAAGAAATAACACATGCATCTTGGTATTTATTATGAATTTTAAAACTGAAAGCAGTGGCACAATGAAGACAGAGATATGTAAGAGCCAAATCATGAATTCTTGTTTTCCAAGGAATTTGAACTTTATGTTGAGGGAGGTAAAAAAGCACTGAAGAGCATTAAGAAAAATAGGAAAATAGTAGGATTAATATTTTAGAAATTTGAAGGATTTGCATTCTTTTCCTTGGGATCACTTATTTTGAAAATTAAGTAAGCCTGAAACTATTTGCAGCCATCTTTGCCATCTCACAGAGAAAGCCTGACTGAAAATGAAGCTAACACAGAGGAAAGAAGACCAAAGATAGGAGTAGAGAAATGTGAAATCATTCTTTGAAGTCCTAGATGAAGACCTGTCTGGAAGCAAGTACTACTCCTTGGACTTCTGGTAGTAAATTCCCTTACTTGCTAGGAAAAAAGGAGGAAAGGAGAAAGGAAGGAGGAAGACTACTCTCTGACAAGAGGAAAGCTAGAAAGAGAATGAACTAGAGCCAAGAACCTAGTATACAAACCCCATAGAGAGATGGCGCAGACCAGAACTGTTGCATGGCAGTAGTGATGGTTAGGGAAGGATGGATAGGACCTAGTGACACACTGCATGTTGGAAGTTAGAAGTTGATGAGGATTCCTAAGGCATCCAACCAAAATTTAAAAAAACATAGAAAAGAGGTTTACGGTAGGTTTCCTTTAATTTTTTAAATGGAGACAGAATATAAATGAGATACCTATGGAACACGAGACACACAGCTGGAAAATCTAATAGCTACTGGTTACAGTTCTAGAGGCCCACAAAGACACTAGGATGTCATTAGCATATAGTTAATGATTAAAAACCTGGGAATAAATTCTCTCACTTATGGACAAGATAACAAAGTTCTAAGAGAAGCAGGTCAAGGGTAGGACCAGGGAAGACCACATTTAAAAAGCAGGCGGAAATTGCACACTCAAAAATGGTTAAAACTGTAAATTTTCTGTATACATATTTTACCATTAAAAAAAAGACACCCCCCCAGTAAAGGCAAGCATGCCATTTTGTCATGTCATAAGGTATGAAAAGTGCTAAGCAATGGGGACCTAACATTGGTATACATTAGCCATCTTGAGAAAGTTCTAACCTGACCAAATGTGAAACATTTGAACATCAAAATGAATAACTGGAATGGAATGGTATCCATTCAAGAGTCCATACTGACATTAAAAAGAGAGAGAGACAGAAACAGACAGAGAGAGAAGAGAAAGTTAAAATACAAAATAAAAAACGAATGGAAAGTTCTCTTTTACAGAAGAATGCTGACTGACATAGAGGGAGTAACAAATAAAAAATTACCATCTTATAATCACCATAGTAAAACTGATTCAAACAAAAGTCATCAATGGAAGCTAAAACACTAAGTGAAGACTGCTGGGGAGCACAGCTTTAAAATATTACTCCAGAGATCACTTATTAATTACAAAGGGAAGCAGGTACCTTCTTCATCTGTTTGCAGAAGACATATGAAGGAAAGTGACAACATGAAAACCAAATGACATCATTATGTCTCCTGAGGTGATATACTAAAGATGGCACATAACCTATGTAATATTCCTGCCAAAAATATTTAACCTAAAGCTAGTCATATGGAAATACCAGGCAAACCTAAACTGAGGGATATTTTCCAAAACTATTGACCTGGATTCTTCAAAAATGTCAATGTCTGCACCCCTATGTTCATAGTAGCACTATTTACAATAGCCAAGACATAGAAACAACTTACATGTCCATCAACAGATGAATGGATAAGAAGGTGTGGTGTGTATGTATGTGTGTATATATATATACAAAATAAAATATTACTCATCCGTAACAAAGAATGAAATAATGCCATTTGCAGCAACTTGGATGGACCTAGAGATTATCATACTAAGTGAAGTTAAGTCAGAAAGACAAATACCTACCACATGATATCACTTACATATGGAATCTAAAATATGACACAAATGAACTTACCTACAAAACAGAAACAGACTCACAGACATAGAGAACAGACTTGTGGTTGCCAAGGGGAAGGGGGGACAGGGGAGGACTGGATTGGGCATTTGGGACTAGCAGATGCAAACAATTACACATAAAATGGATAAACAACAAGATCTTATTGTATAGCACAGTGAACTATGTTCAGTATCCTGTAATAAACCATAATGGAAAAGACAAAGAAAAAAGAAAAAAAAAGCCAATGGCATGAAAAGCAAAAAAGAAAAGGCTGAGGAATTATTCTAAATTAAAGAAAATTAAAATTATGTAATTCTAAATGCAATGTGTGATTCTTGGAGTTGGTATCAAAAAATAAAAAGTTATAAAGGACAGTATTAAGACAATTAGAGAAATCTAAATATAGGCTATATATCAGATATAGCATTCTATCAAGACTAAACTTTCTACATTTGACAGCTATTGTTATGTAGGAGAATGTACTGGTTTTTAAGAGATACAGGCTTTATATTTAGGGATAAAGTGGCATAGTGTCTATAACTAACTCACAGGTGGTTCAAAAAATTCACATACATATTATACATATCCCTTTGGTTCAGCATTTCATTTCACCCCTGGATTATTATAAATAAGTTTTAACTCAACTTCTGCCCTCCTCTATTCTGACCTAGGCTAATGCCTCTGTTAGATTAAACCTTACTAAACCATATTTTGATCATACCACTTTTCTTTGTAAGAACTGCAATCGCTCCTTTTCTAAATTCCTACATAGATTTCAAGACACTTCACAATCTGCTCCCATCCCACCTACCCAAACAATCTTTAATTTCAGTACATCACAATAGTAGTAACATTTTTAACTTAAAGAAATTTGATTATACTTGTTCAGCAATTACAGTAACTTTTTAAGTTATTTTTTAATGCAACTGCCATTCTACTCAATGAACATACGCAGTGAAGTAATTAAGCCCTAAAATGTTAATTCACATAAAGAAAAACCCAACAAAAGGATGCACACATTTTAATAATGTCCTGACCATTAAAAGGTAAAGTATCTAGGGCATTTCCTGGCAGTCCAGTGGTTAGGACTCTGCACTTGCACTGCCGGGGGCCTGGGTTTGATCCCTGGTCGGGGAAATCCTGCAAGCCATGCAGTGTGGCCAAAAAAAAACAAAGAGATTAAAAGGTAAAGTATCTAAACAAGTATAGTTTCACCATATCCTCAAGGACCTAATTTTATAATTAAAGGCTTTCATGAATAAAAAAAGTTGAGAAACACTGACTAAATGTGAATTATTTTAAAAATCAGCCTCTTAGGAAAAAGATGACCATGAACAGGAAGAGCCAACAAGTTAGAATCTTCATAAATTTGCTCAAGTGCTTCAAACAGTGAAACACTCGAATATTTTATAAATACGATCCTGCTACATTACTATATATATGATAAATTTACATATGCATATTATGATGTGGGGCTATGTTTAAAACCACATACGTATTTTACAAGTCGTTTAAAGGACTTTTAAGAGTATTTTGGCCATACTCAGTTTTCAACTTAAAAGGACTCTAGAACCAATTCCCAAATAATATTTAATTCCAGTGCATTAGAGAAGACACATAAGTTAGGTCTTAGACCTATCAGTGTTGAGCAACTTTTCTTTACTCAAGAAACAGTAATTTAAAAATTGCAAACTGTATTTTTCATAAATTATCATTATCAGGATATTAAAAAATACATCTGTGTTACACATCACTGCAATTCCATCAAAGAAGGAACCAGATTTTATAAACTACATAATTTACATTGTAATAGCTAACTTAAACACTATCTTTGAAGGAGATACTTTAGAATCTGATTTTTCATTTACTGACATACATTGTTGTAGTATTGAATTCTTAGTCACTCTTCAATCCACTTTCTTTGAGACACAACATTTTCATCATCACTGTTCTTCGCAACAATCACGAGGCTTTAACATTTATTTAACAGACAGTCCACCTACTTACAGCACCAGAGGCTACTTTCTGTCCTCAGCTCTCTTTTCTCCATTTTCCCCCTTCAAGTCAAGCCAACTGGTTACCTTCACTAGCTGGACTACCTATTCTGTTTTGACTTTGTACATTTCCAGATAGTGCCTAAAAACCAAGGAAAAGCTCTTGCATGCATCAAGGGATGGAAATTCTGATAAAAGTTATAAGGGGGCAAATTTTACAACCACTGTTTTAGCAGTGGGAAAAAATTTTCTCTGCCACAGAAACCTGAAAAATAAATCAAGCAGAGTCTCAGGAAAAGGCAAGAAATGAGCCAGTTGTTTAGGGCTGACTAGTCTACACTTTAAATCAAACATACAAAGGAGGTTCCTAGTCTAAGCTCAACAAACAGGGGAAACATAAAGGACCTTGGGCCTGTAAACTCCATGACATCAGGGACTTGCTGTTTATTTTCCTCAACACTGTACACAAGTGCCTATCACTAAGCTTGACACCTCACAGGTACTCCGATATCTGTAATGAATGAACAAAAAATGGATGACTGAATGAAAAACGAGAAACTGAAGTCAAGAAGAATGCGTTCCAAAGGAAGATATTTTTTTGTGGGTTTTTTTTTGGTCAGGAGTATTGAACAAAAAAGTGGGTCCTAGATTAAGTGTTTTGTTAATTATAATATAGAATATTCATTACTAGGGCCAAGTTTAAGCCTAACCCTTCTCTATAATGCCTCCCTTGATTATGCCAACCCAAAACTCTCAAAATTCTTTCATCCAGGTCTTTTAAAATAATTCTGCCTTAGTGTGAACTATATGTGTACAGTATAAAAATTAATAGATGTGAATAGCACCTGTTACCACCATCTTGGTTAACAGAACACTGACAATACCTTAAAGCTCCTTGTTTGCTTCTGCTCAATCACATTCTCTTCCTTTTCTCCAGAGGTACTGTTATATGGATTTTAGTGAAGGTCATTTCCTAACTGTTCTTTTATTAACCACCTTTGAAAGTTCCCCTAAGCAATATATTTCACTTCCCCTGTGTTTGAACTTTATGTAAATAAAATCATATTTTAATATGATAATATAATATACTGCATATATTCCATGAATAACATTCACAAAATCTTTTTTAGTTTAATTTTTATTTGGGAATTTCTCTAACATATGCAAAAACAGAACAGTATACTGAAGCCCTATATATCCATTACCTAGTTTCAATTAGCATCCTTTTACCATTCTCTTATTTGATGTACACCAGCATTACTTTAAAAATCATCCCCCTTTCTTTGTTTCTAAGCGGCTCCAGTCATGGTGCTGGTGTTACCCTTGCCTGGTTTGTAGGTGGCTGTCTCTCCTGTCTATAGAATTCTGGCCTGAAAATACCAGCTGGTACACCAAACTAAGCAGCTTCAACAGGGACATTATTTCCTCCTAATATCAGTTCAGTAACTAGATTTGGTTTTTTACTATTGTACACTTCTGGCAAAGAGGGAAAGTAATAGTTCCTTGGTCTTCCTTTGCTTTTGCATTAGATTTTGATATTTCAGACTGTAAAGGGCTCTGGGGGATGATATTCATATTACCTGTGATAGCAGTAATTTTACTGAAGCAACTGCATTGAAATTCACTTGGGTTTTCTCTCATTATCAGATTCTATTCCAAACAAGTATTCTGTAAATCCAAATGGATTACCAGTGTGCTATAGATTTATTATACAACAACATTCTATGTTTGGTCTACACTGAAAATAGTTTAAGTTAGTCTTATCATCTAAAATATTTTAAAATGTTCTTTACATGAAAATTTATTTTGTATTTTTAAAACTTTAGGGACTTTATTTTTCTAAGTCAGTTAACTACTTTTAAAAAAATATTTTGTATCTACTTTTGTAACTTCATCAGAATAAAACATATTGAAAGAAAAAAAATCATCCCCATTTCTGTATCTATGATTAATTTATTTCACTACTAAATACCAAACCATTATACACAAAGACACAATTTATCTATCCATTATACTATTTTGGACATGATATGAAATTGATGCTTATTAGATATCTGTGTGTATACATATACATTTAGAAATGGAATAGATGTTTCCTAGGATGCATAAATAGTCAACTTTAGTAAGTAATATTAAACTGTTTACAAAGGTGGTTGTAACATGCAACAACATAGATGGGCCTAGTGTGTATTATGCCTAGTGAAATAAGTCAAAGGAGACAAATACTGTATGTTATTACTTACAAGTGGAATCTAAAAAATAAAATAAATGAATGAATATAACAAAACAGAAACAGACTCACAGATATAGAGAACTAATGGTGACCAGTCAGGGGAGGGAGTGAGAAGGGGCAAGACAGGAGTAGGGGATTAAGAGGTACAAACTACTATGTATAAAATAAATAAACTTCAAGTATATATTGTATAGCACAGGGAATATAGCCAATATTTTATAATAACTTTAAATGGAAGATAATCTATAAAAATTCTGAAGCACCAGGATGTACACCTGAAATTAATATAATATTGTAAATCAACAACACTTCAACTTTTTTAAAAAGATGGTTCTAACAATTTAATCTAGCACCAACTGTGGTATGTGAGTTCCTATTGTGCCATTCTTTACAAAGACTTAATACTGTCAGACTTTAATTTTATGATATAACAGTTATGATCTTCTGCCTTTGCATATGATAGGGTAACTGATACAAGCCTACTTCTGCCAATGAAAATAACCATAAACTGATATAAAGTAACTATTTTGGCACTGGATAACTAGCAATGCAAGATCCTGATCTCTGAAAGAAGAGAAATTCACAAGGTGGACTCCACAATCACCCCAGCTCTCTTTTCTCAGTACAATTTCCCAACCACAGCACAGCAAGCTTCAGCCCAAGCAAAGCATGGCTGTCCTGCTGAGCCGAGAAGGTAGTGATTAGCATTTAGGGAAGCTGAAGCAATGTAATCTATAGAGCAGAGCACTGAGGAAGAGGGAGATAATTAGTGTTGGAGGGGGCAATACCCCTTGTGAGTAGGGGGTCAGACCCCTGTGAGTCCTTGGCTAAAGGCTGAGCTACATACATAGAGGATAAGACTCCCTGACACATATCCAAAAACAGCTGCAATGGGACTGAGCTGAACAGTTATATTAAAGGTCCAATAGCATTGGGAGATAATGACATATAGACCCAGTTGAGAATGGAGACCCCTTGTTAACCACTCATCAACACCCAGGGCATCCAGGTAAGATTCACTTTAAAAATTAGGCCAGGCTACAGAGTAAGGCCCACCTCCTACAGTAAGACCTACTCTAGATTCCCTAGCAAAGCCTAACACAAAACCTGATAAGATGTTGAGGAGACATAGGGTTTAGAGGCTAAGCTCTACCAAGTTAGAGAGGTTTTCCACAGATCTAACCTAACAAAGAATAAAACCAAGCCCACAAAATTCCAAGCTGTCAGGCCAATAAAACAAAAAAACAACATTCCTCAGAGGAAGATGACATAATCTATAATCTCTACAGTATAATACCTAAAATGTCTAGTAAAAAAACATTTCACATTTAATATCTAAAATGTGAAAAGAAACAGGAAGATGTAACACACAGTCAAGAAAACAACAACAACAGTCAACAGAAACTGTCTTCCTGATGTCTCAAATGTTAGATTTTACAATAGGGACTTTAAAGCAACTATTACAGAGTTAAGTTTGATGAACTAAAGGAAAAGATGGTCTGAATGAGTGAACAGATAGGAAATCCCAGTCAAAAATGTAGACTACAAAAAAAATAAGTTATAGAACTGAAAACTTTGTACGTGGATGAGCTTAAGAATAGAATGGAGATGGCAGACAAAAGCTAGTGAAAATAAAGACAGATTTGTAGACATAACATAATGTATAAAACAGAGGGAAAATAGCCTGCGAACCACAACTACTGAGCCCACGTCACAACTACTGAAGCCTATGTGCCCTAGAGTCTGTGTGCTGCAACTACTGAGCCACATGCTGCAACTACTGAAGCCCACACGCCTAGAGCCCGTGCTCAACAAGAGAAGCCACCGTGATGAGAAGCCTGTGCACCACAGCGAACAGTAGCCCCCGCTCGCCGCAACTAGAGAAAGCTCACGCACAGCAACAAAGACCCAATGCAGCAAAAATATATAATTTAGTAAATAAATAAAGACTATGTTTTTTCTTTTCACAATTTCCTTAAAAGACAACTGTTAGTTTAAAGCAAAATAATAACATTTTAAGATGGGCTCAGAATACATGTAAAAGGATACGACAACACTAGCACAAAGGTAGTGGAACTATATTTTTGTAATTATAAATTATATTTGTAAGCCAAGAAATATTAACTGTCAGATGAGAAAACTGTGAAATGATATAATAATCTAGAAAGATTTAGAAAAGTTAAGGAGGCATATTATTAGCACTAGAGTAATCACTAAAAAATAAAGTTTAAAGAAGCATAACTAAGAAGCCAAAAGAGAAAATAAAATGTAATATTATAAAACGTTTGATTAACTTAGAGGTCACAAAAGAAATTAAAAAGGGAATAAAAATATTATAACTAGTAAGACCCAATTATATGATGTCTACAAGAAACTCTCCTATAAAATAAAGGCACTAACTGGGGAATTCCCTGGCAGTCCAGTGGCTAGGACTTAGAGTTTTCACTGCCAGGGCCTTGGTTTGATCCCTGGTCGGGGAACTAAGATCCTGCCAGCCACACAGCACAGCAAATAAATAAATAAAAATAAAAATAAAATAAATAAATATAAATAAAATAAAGGCACTAATAGGCTGAAAGTAAAAAGATTAAAGAAAGGTGGCAACTTTGGCTTCAACATCAGACATGGCATTACAAGAAATAATGATGAGGGACTTCCTTGGGGGTGCAGCGGTTAAGAATCCGCCAGCCAATGCAGGGGACACGGGTTCGATCCCTGGTCCAGAAAGATCCCACATGCCACAGAGCACCTAAGCCTGGGCGCCACAACTATTGAGCCTGCGCTCTAGAGCCCATGAGCCACAACTACTGAAGCCCAGGTGCCTAGAGCCCGTGCTCCGCAACAGGAGAAGCCATTGCAATGAAAAGCCCACACACTGCAACGAAGAGTAGCCCCCGCTTGCCACAACTAAAGAAAGCCTGCACGCAACAAAGACCCAACGCAGCCAAAATTAAAAAAAAAATAAAATAAAATAAATAATGATGAGTCAATATGGATCACTGTGCATATTTCACAATGATGAATCAATTCATCAAGAATACATAACTACATATGTATACTGCATCTCATAACAGATGCATATATATGCATCACATATACATGCATTTAACAATAGAGCTACAAAATTTATATAGCAAAAACTGACAGCTCTAAAGGAAGAAATAAACGAATTTCAACCACAGTTGAAGATTTTAACAGCCCTCTCTCAGTAATTTATATGAGGAAAAAAAAGTCTAAGGATATATAAGATTTGAACAATGCTATCAGATAACAGTCTGGCCTAATTGACATTTACAGAATATTACACCTAAAACCTACAGATTATAAATTATTTCCAAGTATACATAAAATCCTCCACCAAGATAGTGGAACTATCTTGCTTGCTTAGTCATTTTTTTCTCTGAGCACCAACCCCATTCTAAACTTACTTCCCTTAGAAAATACTTATGGGAATATTCTGAGGCTTAGAATGACATCAGTCTACCATCAGTGGGCCAAATCTGGCCCGTGGTCTGTTTTATTGTACAGCTCTCTGGCTAAAAACAGCTTTTACAATAAAGGCCTACATTAAAATAAAATAAAAAGATACAAAAAACAACCACCATAAAACCAACCATGAAACAAAGAACATGCTACAGAGACCCTAAGTAGCCTGCAAAGCAGAAAATATTTACTATCCAGTCCTGTACAGAAGAGTTTGCCAAACTCTGAAATAAGTTCCTCCAAAGAGGATATACATTTGCTTATGCCAGGCGCCTGTGATTTTAATAGTCCAGAACTACTTTATATTCTTAGTTCTAGCTTTTTTCAGACTGAAGTATATTATGAATTTGAGCTGCAAATCCATAAATGTTTGACCATTGAGTGGTTACTTCCCACCTGCCTCCATTCAGAACCAAGACCAAGAAATGTCCTCTGAGTAAATGTCTGCTTCTGAGCTCAGTTTCTTTTCTCTGGGATTGCATATTCAGTCAATCTATAGTACAAGCATAACTTTATTTTTGTAATTTTTTCAATAATTTAATCTAGAATTTTTAGTTATTTTCCATAGGAGGGTTATCTGGGAACCTATCCATTCATATACTCACAGAGAGAACACTTGAATCAAGCTCCTTCACTTGTATTCTGCTACTATAGAGGTTTACGTAACTGTGGAGAGAGCAGGAAATGTAGAACATGAAAGGATGCTCAAAGAAGATGATGTCTAACCAAGTTTGAATCATGAATAGGAGTTTGTGTAGCAAAGATGATGGGGCAAGGGGCTTCCCTGGTGGCACAGTGGTTGAGAGACCGCCCACCGATGCAGGAGACACAGGTTTGTGCCCCGGTCCGGGAAGATCCCACATGCCGCGGAGCGGCTAGGCCCATGAGCCATGGCCTCTGAGCCTGCGTGTCCGGAGCCTGTGTTCTGCAACGGGAGAGGCCACAACAGTGAGAGGCCCGCATACCGCAAAAAAAAAAAAAAAAAAAAAAAAGATGATGGGGCAAGAGGATTTCAAGGCTTTGGCGGAACATGCACAAAAGCTTAAAGATGAGAAGAGTATCTTTGGGAAACTCCAAGTACTTCAGTGTACAAAGAAAAAGAGCAGTGAGATGAGGCTGGAAAAGTAGAAACATGGAGATATGGAAGAATTCATGAAATATGAGAGTAACACAAACAAGACTTACTGACTAACTTGAGGCAAGAGGGATATACCCATGCCAATGTTCAGGGATCACAGACGCAATCACCAAGATAGGAATCATAAACCAACTGGGGAGTTCTGTTTACTGTGAGGAGGAAAAGGAGCTAAAGAAGGGGGTTTTGAATGGAGAAATAATACATTCAGTTTGGGGTATGTTGATTTTTAAAGAACTCTAGGACAAATATGATGAAATGTCCCAGGAGGCAGCTAGGCACACTGCATCTGAAATTCAGGGTCAAAATCTAGTCTAGATATAAAAGAGTTGGGATTAAAACAACATACAGTGGTGAATAAAGTCTTGAGTAGAAAGAGTGCTTAGAGAGAGCAGTTAGAGTAAGAATGTAGAGTCTTAAGTCATAAGCCTAGGAATCTCTGACAATTAAGGAACAAACAGATGACAAACGTAAATCTAACTGAAAAAGAATGGGTACAGAAGTAGAAGGGGGATGCCCCTGGTGGTCCAGTGGCTAAGACTCTGTGCTCCCAATGCAGGGGGCCCTGGTTCTATCCCTGGTTACGGAACTAAATCCCGCATGCTGCAACTAAAAAGATCACACGTGCTGCAAGTAAAAGATCCCACATGCCGCAACTAAGACCCATTGAAGCCAAATAAATAAATACTAAAAAAAAAAAAAGAAGACAAAGTAGAAGGAAAAGTGAGAGAATGTGGTGTAATGGAAAAGCCAAAAAGTTTCAATAAGTTAACAGCTTTAAATACTAATGACCTAGTAAAATCTAGATAGGATCTTTTCCATCATTTTTAGAAATAAATCAAGAATAATCTTGGTACTGTCCTCCATTTTCCTGCCTAATCTCTTTGGTCTAAAGCCTCCCTAGTAAAATTTCTATAGAAGAAATAGCCTGTAGTCTCCCACTGCTCACCAGGAATCTCTGATTTTTCTAAGAACCATTTTCTTCCATTCTACAAAAATGACTTAACTTTGTCACTCTCAACCCTTTCACCAGCCCCATAACCCTGACTCATTTCATTGAAAAAGGTAAAATCATGAGGAGGAAATTACTCCTATTTCTACCACGAAATCTACAAACCCATCTACACTCATGTTCTATTTCTTCCCTCCAGGTAAAGAACCAAAGCCTCTCTTTGAAAGGCCAATACCTCTCTCTGTATCAACTGCTCTCAACTAGGGGTGATTTTGCCCAAATAATTCTCTTCAAGGTATATTTTTAAAAATTGTCATGGGGGTGGGGTGCTTCTGACATCTAGTGGATAGAGGCCAGGGATGATGCTAACCATCCTTTGTTGCACAAGACAGCTTCCACGAAAAGAATTAGTTATCTGGTTCAAGATGTCAATAGGGCCAAGGCTGACAAACCCTGATCCACAATGCTCTGAATCCTATCCAGTCTCACAGTCTCAAGAATTTAGCTCCATTTTCTACTCCCTTCTATATCTTCAACTTTCCCTTTCCACTGGACCATTCCCATAACCATGTAAAATGTTCCAGTATTTTCTAATCTTTAAAAATATATTAATAAACAAATACACACACACAAACTCTGACTCATATCCTTTCAGGTACTGCCACTTCTCCAATATATTATACCAAGCTTCAATATTCATATTATTCAATATAATATTCAATATTCATATATATTTGAATGTATTACATTCATATTTCCACTTGTCATTTCTTCAAACTTTTACCCCAACTTCCTCTGTGATAACTCAGCAAGTTTCTTCTTTCCTATTTATGAAGCAGCTCATAACTAAATTCAATGGTCAATTATGGTAGTTATCTATTGATCTAGATTTTTTGGATTAACTATCTCCATCCACACACCCTACTCTCATCAACATCACCATTATGAATTACTTGGAGATTGCATTTTCAATAGTCAGTCATGTCCACTACCACATTCCCAGCTCCCAGCACAGTGTGGCACAGGCCAGGCACTCAAGCAGATGTTAATGAATGAATTCCTGGGAAAGAGTTAACTTACTATAAAGCTACCATAATTGAAGTATGTGTACTAAAATAAGGAACTGACTTGTACAAGGGGCTTTGGCTAGAATTTAAATAGTGAGGCAAAACCTGAAATTAGGTCTCCTAAATTCACTTGTCTCTTCAGCAGGGAGAAGTCAAATCAAAATAATATCTAAAGGGAGAATGATGGGGCCTCATGCTGCCTGTGAGAGGAAAGCAATCTGAGGAAGTCTTTCAGAGTAAGGTATTAGGAGGAAGAATTAAAAGAGTTTTGCATTTTAAAATACACAACACAAAAGGACTAATTATGAAAATATCTGACACTGTGGCACCTGGGGAAGAAATCCACAGACTGTACTTTGATGTTACAATTTCTATGTAAAGCCTGAAGCTTCTGCATTGTCTTTAAATTCCTGGTCTCACCTCTATTTGCATCATTATTCCTGATCCCACATAACCATATGGCCTTTGTTCCTTCTCACACATGCCCAGTCTTTTACAGTTTTCAAAGGTCTTTAAAACTCAGTGAGGTAGAGAAGACAAGAATGATCCCCATCTGAGGTTTAGAGAAGTTAGTTTTTGGTCCAGAATTGCACTCAGTGGAACTTGCACACAAGTTGACTCCTGGTCAGGAACAGTCCCCAGCTTTGCCAGAGAGGTTCTCAAGTTGGTGTTCTTCTCTGTGAGAAGAGGAACAGCTCAAGTGGTGGTGGTGACTCTCAGCTTGCCAAGTCAGTATGATGTCATGTCTCTGTCTGCCAGGTGAGGATGTGGCATCTCCTGGTGAATTTGTACACCATTTCCAGCTACATACCAAAGACTTCACCACAACTGAAGTTCCTCTCACCATCTGCAACAAACACAAAGGCCTGCCTGCATTTGTAAGGGAAATGCAGCAGGAGACATCAAAGTAGTCAGCAAAGTCAGAGTGAATAACAGCCATCAGGTCTCCCAAGGCTTGAGGACTCCACAAATTCAGAATAGGTCAAGGCAGAAGAGAGCCCACCTCCAGTCTACCCTCTCAACAATGAGCCTGCTGATGGTCTCAATTATCCAGCAGCTGGGTATGTTCTGTCATACAATATAAAGCCAGGAAAGCCAAGGAGAACTCAGGGAATCGACATTTAGACCACCAGTGATAACTTCACATAATACTCTAAGAAGTACTAGACAAAGCTGACATACTGCGAAATAGCAAATGCGATGAGCCTAAAGATGAGATTAACTGACTGATCAGTGTGATTCAAAAGCTTCCAATTTGAAGGTTCTTCCTGAAATGCTACAAACAAAGGCATGAGTATATTTAGGTTTCCACACAATCAACTCGGACAGAGGGTACAATGAGTGAAGAACTGGTTGTAATGTTTTTACTCCTTTGTTCTGCAGGTTCAAACTAAAGATTTCTCATTAGGGAGAGGCATCATGACAGACAGTAGACTGGACAATTCTTGAGCCTCACAAGCCCAGAAGTGAGCCAGCAATGAGCGACAAGATGCCGAGGCCCAGCAGCACGTCTCTTGGATGGAAGTCCTATCTGTATGTCCCCTGTTAATAAAGCCTTCAACAATGTACAGCTTTGCAACACCACCCCAAGCAGACCACTGGACAAGAAGACAAATAGCTGTATACAAAAAACAAAAACAGGTTCAACCTTACACCTGAAAATAACACAATATTGTGAATCAACTATACTTCAATAAAAAAACATTTTTAAGTATTAAAAAAAAAAAAAAAGTTCACCCTAACCTTTATTTTAGCCCAAAAACAGCCCTGCTGCTCCAAGAAGTAACTCATCTTTGGCTTACCTCTTCTTGTCCCACACATTCCCATTCATGCTAGCCTGTTCTTAGTACTGTCATGAAATATGCCACATAGGAAAATGTATTAAACATACCTGTGCAACTTGTTTAGAAAATTAATACGTAAAATAAATAAATTTAAATGAAAATTAAAAAAAAAAGAAAATACATAAAAACTACTAGAAACACAACACTGTTAGTATATTGAAACCCTGTGTATTCTACTCCCTTCCCACAAAAACAATCCAAATCCTGACTTACGTGACAATTATTCCTGCCTTTTTCTTTACAGTATTACCTTCTATGTATGTTTGTACACATTTCAAAAATACATAGATCCTTTCATGGTTGTTTTATACTATTAGAAAATGAAACCTCATTCATATTTTCATGAATTTCTCATTCATGTTCTCTTCAGGTATTAGTATCAAGGTTATGCTCTTCTCATAAAATGAGTCAAGTATTCCCTTTTTTACCTCAGTCAATTCAACAAATATTTGAATACTTATTAGCTCTATTCACTGCAAACTTTTTCATGGTTGGAATTATTCCAATTTTAGAAGAACTTGCTAATAAAATTAAGTTAAATCTTGGAGTCTGAAGATTATTTAAAATGATCTATAGCAACTTACTTTCTTTTCCAGTCAGTTTTGGTAACATATATTTTTCTAGAAATTTTTCCTTATCTAAATGTTCAAATCATTGGTCTGAAATACCTATTAAAAGTTCTCCATAATCAGTAATTACATCCTTATATTCACTGCAGCTAAAATATTTACATTTCCCTCTATTTTGTCTTCCTAAGTATAATCTTGGCCTTTTCAAAGAATTAAGTGTTGGTATGATTAATCCTCTGTTAGATCTAATTAATTAAATTATTTCTTTCCATATACTTTTTTTTTTTTTTTGCGGTACGCGGGCCTCTCACTGCTGTGGCCACTCCCGTTGCGGAGAACAGGCTCTGGACGTGCAGGCTCAGCGGCCATGGCTCACGGGCCCAGCTGCTTTGCAGCATGTGGGATCTTCCCGGACCGGGGCACGAACCCGTGTCCCCTGCATGAGCAGGCGGACTCTCAACCACTGCGCCACCAGGGAGCCCTCTTTCCATATACTTTTATGGAAATTTATTTTGCTAATTCTTCTTCTAACTTCTTGAGAACTTTCTAACTTCTAGCTTCATAAAAGCTACAGTAGATTCTATTATTGCTCAGAGCCCAGATTTCCTAAATTAAAGGATTACATACATCTACCCATTGTAATTACCTTTCATCTCCTTGGAGCATAAACAACTCTGGCCCATATACAACACTTACCCATGTGATTTGCTTTAGCCAAAGGAATGTGAGCAAATATACATAAAACACACCTAAGCAGTAATTTTGAAAACAATTATACACTTTAGCTCATCCTCTTGTTCACCCCATCTGCTATATGAATGAATAAGCAAGTACTGTACACGGGCTGCTTTTTCAGTATGAATACCAACCAAACAGAACCAAACACACACACACACACACACACACACACACACACACACACACACACACACACACACAGTTGCAGCAGCCAACCCAATCACTGCCAAGCAGTGTGAGAAATTTTTTACTTTAAGCCTTTGAGACTGGGGGGGGAGGATTTTTATACAGCAAAGATAATAGTGGTGATTGGTTTATTAATTTCAAGCATTTTACCTAATATTTGCATTTAAGCCTATCTCTCTAGGTGCACCTTTAAAATTCAACTAACATTCCACTTAGATTTTCTAATTTCTACTATGATTTCTTCTTTGGTGAGTTATTTAAAATATATCTTTGTTCCAAAACACACAGGGTATTATTTCCATTGTTAAACACTAAATTAATTCCACTATTAGTGTGTTTTATGTATTATCAATGCTTAAAAATTTGCTTTATAAAATAGGTCAAAGTAGTATACATATCTTAAAAAAGAACATGTACTCTGCAGTTGCTAGGTACAGAGTTGTTTCTCAAATTATTCTCATTTTTTAAATTATTTGATCATTCCTTATTTAGTTGGGGGTAAATTACATCACTATGACTGGATTTGTTCTATCAACTTTTGCTTCACATATTCAAATATTTTGTATTAAATACATCAAATATTAAGTTATACTTTCTGATGAATTTCTTCACTTTTAATCATTACAAAAGGACACTCTTTAGCACTAGTAATGCTTTTTGTCTTCAAGTCTACTTTGTAAGCGTATTCTGTCTGATATAAATATATGTACTACAGCTTTTTTTCTTTACTTTTTACTTATTTGGTAAATGGCTGGGTTTCTTTTATAATTTTTACTTTTAATTGGGATAAAAAAGCAAATAACAAAATTCACCATCTTAACCATCTTTAAGTGTATACTTCTGTAGTGTTAAGTATACTTACATTGTTGTGCAACAGATACCCAAGTTTTTTTATTAAACAAAACTGAAACTCTATCCAATTAAAACAACTCCCCATTTACCCCACCCCATAAACACCACTCTGTTTCCATGAATTTTAAAACTTTCGTACTTCATATAAATGGAATCATACACTACATCTTTGGGACTTATTTCATTTAGCATGTCCTGAAAGACTATCAGTGATGTATGTAGCATGTGACAGATTCCCATTCTTCTGAAAGCTGAATAATATTCCATCGCCCATAAACACCACCATTTTGTTTATCCATTCATCTGATAATGGACATTTGTGTTGTCTTCACTTTTTAGCTATTGTGAATACTGCTGCTATAAACATGCAAATATCTCTTTAGTTTTCTAACTGCCATACTGTTTCCCGTAGCAGCTATACTATTTTATGTTTCCAACACCAATGTAAGGTTTCAATTTCTCCACATCCTCTCCAACAAATGTTATTTTCTGTGTTTTCCTTTTTATTTTGAAAGTAGCCATCCTAATGAGTTGATAACTCATTTGATTTTGATTTGCATTTCTCCAATGACTAATGATGTTGAGCATAATTTCATGTGCTTATTGGCCATTTGTATATCATCTTTGGAAAAATGTCTATTCGAGTCCTTTGTCCATTTTCTAAATTGAGTTATTTTGTTGAGTTGTTGGGTTTCTTTTTTTGGGGGGTTTCTTTATATATTCAAGAATATTAACACCTTATCAGTTATGATAAGCAAATATTTTGTCCTATTTTGCAGGCTGTCTGTTCACCCTGTTTTGTGTCTGTTAATACACGTAAGCTTTTGATTTTCATGAATTCCAACTTGTCTATTTTTTTTAACATGTGCTTTTGGTGTTATATCCAAGAAATCACTGCCAAATCAAATGTCATGAGGCTTCACTTCTATGTTTTCTTCTAAGGGTTTTGGGTTTTAGGTTGAAGTCTTTAATCTGTTATTAAAACTTTTATGCATATGGTGTTAAAGTAAGGGTCCATCTCCATTTTTTCACATGTGAATACGCAGTTTCCCCAACACCATTTGTTGAAGAAGTCGTCCTTTCCCCACTGAGTGGTCTTGGCATTCAAGTTCTGGGCTCTATAATTCCATTTGTCTATGTCTATCTTTATGCCAGCAACACACTGTTTTAATTACAGTAGTTTTGCAATATGTTTTGAAATCAGCAGCGTGAGATTTCCAACTTTATTTCTTCTTTTTAAAGATTGTTTTTGGTTCTTCAGGGTCCCATGAGATTCCATATAAATTTCATTATCCGTTATCCTATTTCTGCAAAAAATGCCATTGGGACTTTGATAGGGATTGCACTGAATCTGTAGATCACTTTGGGTAGTACTGACTTCCAATTCATGTACACAGGATGTCTTTCCTTTTACTTGTTTAAAAATCATTTTATTAAGATATAATTCACTTGCGGTACAATCTACCCCAGTGTACAATTGTTTTTAGTTTACACATGCAACCATCATCACAATCAATATTACAACATTTTCATCACTCCAAAAAGAAGCCCAGTACCCACTAGCAGTCACTGTTTTCTCCACCTATCCCAAACCTCACCTTAGATAGCCACCAATCTAATTTCTCTCTGTTCTGGACATTTCAGATAAACAGAATCATATAATATGTGGTACTTTGTGACTGGCTTCTTTTACTTAGCATGATGTTTTCATATAGCATGTATCAGTAAATTCACTTTTTTCTATTGCCAAATAATATTCCATTGTATGGCTATACCACCTTTTATTTATCCATTCACCAGCTGACGAACATTTTAGTTCTTTCCACTTTCATAATGCTGCAAGGAAGACTTGTGTACAAGTTTTTGCGTGGACATATGTTGTCATTTCTCTCATGTATATAACTAGGAGTGGCATTCCTGGGTCATATAATAACTCTGTTTAACATTTTGAGAACTGCCAAATTGCTTACCAGTAGTCCATGAGGATTCATATTTCCCCCATCATCACCAGCAATTGTGAGTATATTATTTTTTATTGTGGCCATCCTAGTAGGTATGGGTGGCATCTCATTGTGATCATGATTTTTCACTTCACTTCCCTGATGGCTAATGATGTCAGCCAAGCTTCCATGGGCTTATTGGCCATTTGTATATCTTCTTTGGAGAAATATCTATTCATTTTCTTTGCTCATTTTATAACTGGGTTACTTGTCCTTTTTATTATTGAGCTGTAAGAGTTTTTTTACATATTAAAAATGCAACTCCTTTATTAAATATGATTTGCAAATATTTTCTCCTAACCTGTTTTTTTCAGTACACTATGTTTTAGAACAGTTTTACCTCCACAGCAAAATTATATGAAACTAGAGTTCTCATATACCCTATAACCTCCCACACACACAGCCTGCCCACTATCAACAACCTGCACCAAGCGTTACATTTGTTACAATCAGTGAACCTACAATGACACATCACCAAAAGTCCATAATTTACATAGGTTTCACTCAGTGTTGTACTTCCCATGGGTTTTGATATATGGATGGATATAATGATGGATAATGACATATCCATCACTATAATATTATCATACCAAAAAAATCTCACTGCCCTAAAAATCGTCTGTTCTGCCTATTCATCCCTCCCTCCCCCCAACCCCTAGAAACCACTAGTTTTATTATCTCCATCATTTTCCTTTTCCAGAACACTGACTAGTTGGAATCACCCAGTATGTAGCCTTTTCATATTGGACCTTTTCACTTAGTAACATGCATTTAAGGTTCCTGCATGTCTTTTCATGGTCTGATAGCTCGTTTCTTTTTACCACTAAATAATATTTCATTGTCTGGATATACCACAGTTTATTTATCCATCTGCCTACTGGAGGATGTCCTGGTTGCTTCCAAGTTTTGGCAATTATGAATAAAGCTGTTTAAACATCCACGTGCAGGTTTTTGTGTGGACAAAAGATTGTCCACACAATCTAGATTGTATGGTAAGAGTATGTTTAGTTTTGTAAGAAACTTCCAAACTGTCTTCCAAGGTAGCTGTACCATTTTGCATTCCTACCTCCAATGAATGAGGGTTACTCCACATTCTCAGAAGCATTTATTAGTGTTGTCAGTGTTCTAGATGTTGGCCATTCTAATAGGTGCGTAGTAGAATCCCACTGTTGTCTTACTTTGCAACTCCCTGATGATATATGGACGTGGAGTATCTTTTTGTATTCTTATTTGCCATTTGTATATCTTCTTTGGTGAGATGTCTGTTCAGATCTTTGGTCCATTTTTTATTCAGGTTGTTTTCATATTGTTGATTTTAAGAGTTCTTTGTATATCTTGGATTATAGTCCTTTATCAGATGTGTGTTTTACTAATATTTTCTACCATTCCATAGCTTGGCTTCTCATTCTTGACAGTGCCATTCACATAGCAAAAGTTTTTCATTTTAATGAAATCCAACTTATTAAAAGTCATTGCTCAACCCAAGATCATCTAGATTTTATTTTATATTACTTTCTAGGAGTTTTATAGTTTTGTGTTTCACATTTCAGCCTGTGATCCATTTTGAGTTAATTTTTGTGAAGGGAGTAAGGTCTGTGCCTAGATTCATTTTTTTTTTTTCATGTGGATGTCCAGTTGTTCCATCACAATTTGTTGAAAAGACTATATGTTCTCCATTTTATTGCCTTTGCTCCTCTGCCAAAGATCAGTTTATTTTTAGAGGTCATTTCTGGGTTCTCTATTCTGTTCCATTGATCTATTTGTCTGTTATTTCACCAATATCACACTGTCTTGATCATCATAGCATTATAGTAACTCTTGATGTTGGACAGTCCTCTGACTTATCTTCTCCTTCAATATTGTATGGGCTATTCTGGGTCTTTTTTTTTTTTTTTTTTGGTACGCGGGCCTCTCACCACTGCGGCCTCTCCCGTTGCGGAGCACAGGCTCCAGACGCGCAGGCCCAGCGGCCATGGCTCACAGGCCCAGCCGCTCCGCGGCACGTGGGATCCTCCCGGACCAGGGCACAAACCCGCGCCCCCTGCATCGGCAGGCAGCTTCCCAACCACTGTGCCACCAGGGAAGCCCCTATTCTGGGTCTTTTGCCTCTCCATAAAATTTTATAATCAGTTGGTCAACATCCACAAAATAAATTTCTAGAATCTTGATTGGGATTGCATTGGATCAGTTTAGGAAAACTGACAATATTGGGTCTCTCTTCCTGTGTATGAATACAGAATCTCTCTCATTTATTTAATTCTTTGATTTCTTTCATCAAAGTTATGGTATTCCTCACATAGACCTTGTACATATTTTCTTAGATTTATACCTATTTCATTTTGGGGGGTGCTAATGTAAATGGTTTTTTGGGGGGGAGGTCCATCTTCTGGTGTCCTTTGAAGTACAAAATTTTTAATTTTTTGATAATATCAAAATTATTTTTTCCTCCTGTTGCTTGTGCTATTGGTGTCATATAAGAAACCACTGTCAAATACAAAGTCAAAGATTTTCTTCTATGTTTTCCTCCAAGAGTTTTGCAGTTTTTGCTCTTATATTCATGTGTTTAATTTATTTTGAATTAATTTTTGTGCACGGTGAGTTAGAGTGGTGTCTAATTTATTCTTCTGTATGTGGATATCTACTTGTCCCAAGACCATTTGTTGAAAAGACTATTCTTTCCCTATTGAATGGCTTTTTAGGCACCTTTGCTGGAAGCTGGTTGACCACAGACACATAGGTGTATTTCCCAACTCTCAATTCTCTTCCATTGATCTGTATGTCTATCCTTACACTAGTATCAACATTGCCTTAATGTAAGGACTGTGTATGAATCCTTCAACTTTGTTCTCTTTCAAGATTGTTTTGGCTATTCTGGGTCCCTTGAATTTACATATGAATTTCAGATCAGCTTGTCAATTTCTGCAAAGAAGCCAGTTAGGATACTGACAGGGACTACACTGAATCTGTAGATTGATTTTGGATTATTACTACTTTATGTTATGTATTTTTTCAGTCTTTTAATTTCAATCTTTTGGCTTTCTTATCTTTTTGATGTGTCACATGTAAATAACATAACTGGTTGTATTTGCATACATTCTGACAATATTCATTTTAGCTACTTAAATATTTGGGTTTCAATTTACTACCTCATTTTTGTGCTGGAAGATTCCTTCCCCTTTATTCTTGTCTTATTCCACATTTTCCCTTTCTCCTAGTTTCAAGATTATTCCTTCTAATCTTATTTTTATTTATTTTTATTTTTTATTATTTTTTTTTGCATACGCGGGCCTCTCACTGTTGTGGCCTCTCCCATTGCGGAGCACAGGCTCAGCGGCAATGGCTCATGGGCCCAGCCCCTCCGCGGCATGTGGGATCTTCCTGGACCGGGGCACGCACCCGTGTCCCCTGCATCGGCAGGCGGACTCTCAACCACTGCGCCACCAGGGAAGCCCCTAATCTTATTTTTAAATGGGTGTCGTTCAAACGGCAAAATGAAAACTTCTAAAACTAATCAATTATGTTCTTTCCAAACACAAAAGTACCTTTAAATACGATTCATTCATTGCTCTCTCCCAGTTTGTGTTAATGTTATATTAGATCTGTGAGACACAGTTATTGTTTTATACAGTTAATATTTATTCAGATTTATTCACATATTTATCACTTGCTTTGCTCTATACTCCTTTCTGTATTTCTGGCACCTGGAATCACTTTTATTCCAATTTTGGAAATTCCTTTGATGAACTGCAATTCCTCTCATTATATGTCACTCTCTTACTTGAAAGATACTTTTGCAAGGCACACAATTATAGGTTGGTAGTTATTTTCCCGTGTTATATTAACACCATTGTTCCATTGTCTGTTGCATTCAAATGTTACTGGTGAGATGTCAGCTATCAGCTGTCCAGTCACTCTTCTTTCTTTGAAAGTAACCGCCTTTCTTCCCTGGCTGCTCTACTCTGGTACCTCTCTGCAGGTCAGAAAAAGTCCTAGGTATTACCTATTAAAATACTGACTCTGTCCCATTTTCTCTCTTTTCCTTCTGGAACTCTGAATAAATATCTATCTTAGACCATGTTTATCACTCTATATTCCACTTGCTTTTTACTTTTCTCAAAAATAAAAAGATTTATAATAAAATCCACTAGATGTTAAATTATACAACTTGATTTGAAATACACCAAATAATATCAAAGATTGTCTACAATACCATTCTTTCATATATTCTATCTCTTTATCTCTCTATGCTGATTTCTGAATAGCTTCTTGTAAACTGTCTTCCAATTCACTGATTCTTTAATTGTATCTAATCTGCTGTTAATCCCTTCAATTAACTGAGTTCTTAATTTCAGCCTTAACTGTTTTTATTCCAGAAGTTCTAGAAAGGTTATTCTTTAGAATTTATTTTTCCCTGCAGATATTTTTCTTTAAACACAGTAAGCAAAGTTACTCTATACTATGTTTAATAATCCTACTATCTAAAATTTTTCAGGGTATGGTCTTACTGTCTGTTACTTTTGCTCATTCTCACATGCAGTACCTTATTTCCTTGTTTGCTTATTAACTTTGTGAGCTGCTCACTTTCTTTTCTTTTTTTTTTTAAATTAATTAATTTATTTATTTACTTTTGGCTGCATTGGGTCTTTGTTGCTGTGCTTGGGCTTTCTCTAGCTGCAGCGAGCAGGGGCTACTCTTCGTTGCAGTGTGTGGGCTTCTTATTGTGATGGCTTCTCTTGTTGTGGAGCACAGGCTCTAGGCACACAGGCTTCAGTAGTTGTGGCACGTGGGCTCAGATGCTGTGGCTCACAGGCTCTAGAGCACAGGCTCAGTAGTTGTGGTTCACGGGCTTAGTTGCTCCGTGGCATGTGGGATCTTCCCGGACCAGGGCTCAAACCCGTGTCCCCTGCACTGGCAGGCAGTTTCTTAACCAGGGAAGCCCAAGCTGTTCATTTTCATTACAAAATAATTTGAGTAAATTCTTTGAGGCCTAGGATAAAGGTGAATGTCTTCACAAAAAAGTCAGATTTGCTTCTGCTAATTTCTGGGAAATAAACAGGCCACAATCACTTTAAATTTATGACTAGTAGTTACTCTAGTCACCCATATAGTGTGAATTTGGGTTGCATGATTATAACTTCTAAGCCAATTTTTTTCTCCTTATTCTGCTTAGCACAACTAAGGAAATACGCTTTGTGGTCCCACAGAGGCGAAGATGAGAAAGCAGTTAAGTTCTCTTTCCCTAGGGTATTTTCCTTAGGTACCAATTCAATGGGAAAAGGACTCCTGTTGGAATCCCTGACTGACTGGGCCATGGGTTTGTCTTTTACCCCTATATTTTGGGTGGCTTTTGCAAAGCTGAACTTCTCAAACTACCCAAATTCCAAAATGATCTCCCAGGCAAAACTGGTTTCAACACTCTACTTCTCTATGGTTTTATTCTGATAATAACTTACCTTGTAGATCTTCAAGGATTTTAAGTAGATATTTTCTCATTTATTAAAAGGCCATTTTAGTTGTCTTCAGTAATAAGGACATGTCAGAAACAGAAGGCCTACACCTACTCTTTGGTACAGTTCAACACAGCTTCTGGATTCAGCAAAACTTCCTTTACAAAGTCAGAAATGATCAACAAACAACCCTACCAATTTGGCATTCTTTTCATTTATACCTAAACTCAATCTGTCCGGCTTCTGACACATCTGACTATTCTTTCCTCTTGAAGACAGTGTTTGGCTTCCACACCAGTTTCCTATACAACTCCTAAATGATCACTCCTCAGGGCTCAGACCTGGGTCTTCTAAATTCTACATTTCCTCTGCTACCAATTTATCTTAAATTACCAACATACATCTCCTGGACTACTTTAATAGCCTCCCAACTGGATTTCTTCTGCCACTCTTGTCCCCATCTAATCTGTTCTCTGCCATAGTAACTAGTGATATTTTAAAAATAAAAATTAGATCACATCCTGTTGGCCTGTATAAAATTCTTCAAGGTACTGCATCTGAACTTTAGGTAAGTTCCAAACTATTTAACATGGCCCACATGTTACCTTCTAAGATCAGATGCATGTCTATATATCTATAACTGTTCTCTTACATAAACACTATCAACAGACCTTTTTTCAGTTCCTCAAATATACCAAATTCTTTCCCATCTCAGATCCTTACACCTGCTAGTCCCTTTTCCTAAAATATGGTTTATCTGTTATTTGTATGGTTCATTCTTACTCATAGTTCCTATCTCACTATAACTGTGACTTTCTCACAGGCATTCTCTTATAGCCTAATCCAATAGCATCTTGTTCTTTTCACACTTATCATAATTTGTGATCAAGTACTTATTGCAGCTTATTTTAATGTCTATCACCCCAATTATTTGTAAGAACCAGGCATGTAGAGATCCTACTGTTATCTTCCCCTTCCACGCCCAGGACCTAACACAGTGTCACACACACAGTAGGAGTTTAATATATATTAAATAATTGATTCCTCTCCCTCTAAACAGACTCTCAGAAAAAGTACAATTCTAATGAGAAATTATATGTTGAGCACAGAATTAGAAGCAAAGGAAATAAGTAACAGGAGTGTACACAGGGATCAGATAAGACATAATTACGAGCAGACCCATAATGCTTAAGAGCCATATAGCCAAGATTACTTTCCCCGGACTAATATTTAATGGCTAAGGCAATAGATGAATTAATTAAATTTAATTATTGTTGTCTACACGTTAAAGCAAATAATCATCTATCAACAGGATATGTTTCTCAAGGTGACTTGAAAGTTCGTTATTTGGCACTCTGAAAATATTTTCCCACAGAACCAATATTATACACAGAGGTTAGGTTCCCCCAGTTAGTTCATAATGTTTAATCTGTAATTCATTTATCCATTTTAACAAATATGAATTGAGCACTACTTTGTGCCAGGAACTGTTGTAGCTGGAGATGCAGCAGTGTACAAAATAAGACAAAAATCCCTATCCTCATAGATCTTACATTCATGAGATGGAAACAGAAAAGTAGTAAGTGCAATATACAGAATGGTAGATGGTGAAGAACAAAGCAGGGCAGAGGGATAGGGAATGGAGGTAGTGCAATTTTAACCTATTATTAGTTTATTTTCTATCTCTTTTTGTTCCCAAAAGGATTTAAGTTAGATGTTACTTATAGAACTTAAGTATCACAAACAAAGTAACAACCCTTACACAAGGAAAGACTTTCAACCAAGAAACTTTATAAAAACACACTTCCTTTCCCATAGCAGTAGGACAGAGAGAACTGCTCAGGCTCTAAGTCACTGACAAGCTACCATATCCTGAGGCAGGATCTCCAGAAAGGCAGGGGCTAGAGAAGAGGGTAAAAGCAGTGATGGAGAAATTCCAGGAAGAAAAGAAATGAAGACTCAAGAAGGAAAGCACACTTATTGATGCTATGGAGCTCCACAGACAGCCAGCCCCTTCTTTCCAACCACAAGTTGGCTGGCTTTCCTTTCTAAAACTGTTATTTCTGACCAAGATCTCTTTCCTATTTGGCATATTATACTTATATAACTCTTCCCTCATTATTCTATCCCTAAAACAAATATTTAATTTGGGGGGGTGTTCTGATCAATTTAATGGCAGAAAAAGATCCTTTTAAATTCCTATCTATACCATTAAAAGTCATATAAAAGGAATGCAGATAGCCAGTAGACTACTCTGGCACTCTCTTACTGTACCTTAATAACTGGGATAGGTACCAGGAGGTGGGGTGAAACGCAAGAAGATAAAAAATTGGAACAAGGTTTCAAACACCACTCCCAGCAACAAAGTTATGATTGGACAAGGAGAGAGAATCAGCCAGTTTAATCTTCTATACTTGTCAACAACCAGTTCTACAACCACAGAACATGCACTGCAGACTAAGGTGAGAAGGACACAAGGGGCAACAAAAGTAACTCCTTTGTGAAGCCCTGCTCACATAGCTAGGTGATTAGCCAGGAAAGGAAAAAGCATATAAACTAAGCCTGCCCATAACTTTAGATTTTATTCCTTCTTATGAGAAAAGGCCTTCTTATTATTTTCACCTGAAAAAAGGGTTTTTAATCAGTGAGTGTTAATATTTATTTTTGTAATTAAAGTACTTATCTCACTGTCATTTTAATAAAATAATTTTTCAGATTGTGAATATCAGATATATTTCCAGGAATTTTTCAAATTAAATATAATTTATTTATATTCAAAATTTCATAAAATAAACCCTCAAGTTTAGGAAAACATAAGCAGCAACGTGCCATCAAAACATAGTATCAACAGAAAGATGTTGATAAGAAACAATTACCTTTACGGCTGTGTGTTTGTTTTCATCTTCTTCCATCCACAAATCCTGCTCATAATAATATAAGCCATCATTGATAACTTTAGCAAGTTCAGATGTAATTTTTGCCCGAGATATGTGCTTGCCTGTTCGATCTCCTCCAGGATGTTTTCTCATGTAAGGTGGTGTCTGAGTTACAATCAAAATCTTATTTAAATCCTGGTCATCAATTTCATAATCTGAATCATTATCAGACCAATCAGTAAATGTGTTTTTTTGCCCTTCTATTTGTTCCATCTCTTCATCAAATAAAAAATCAAGTTCTTCTTGTTCTTGTTCATCTGGAAGATATGGTTGATTTGATGCCTCTTCAGGTAGAGGTGGTGATTCCTGAAGGAAGAAATTGGTATTTTATACAAAAACATTGTTATCACTTTTACAATAATGTCACATAACAATGTTAATGTAAGTAATATCAAAACTGTATGCTCGGGCTTCCCTGGTGGCGCAGTGGTTGAGAGTCTGCCTGCCGATGCAGGGGACACGGGTTCGTGTCCCGGTTCGGGAAGATCCCACATGCCGTGGAGCGGCTGGGCCCGTGAGCCATGGTCGCTGAGCCTGCGCATCCGGAGCCTGTGCTCCACAATGGGAGAGGCCACAACAGTGAGACACCCGCGTACCGCAAAAAAAAAAAAAAAAAAAAAAAAAGAACTGTATGCTCAATAACTAGATTAGCAGTCAAACTGTAAAAGAAAATCACACCAGTATTATTCCAAGCCAATAAATATAAAGTAACTGCTAAACAATCAGTTTAAGATTAAAAAAACCCACAAAGCTGAAAAAAGAAGGATTATATTAAAGACTCCTTTAGAGTTAGAATGGTCCTTAGTACCAACTTGTTTTACAGATGAGGGAAAAAAAAGGCCTAGAGATGTGACGCTGTTTGTCCACAATTGCAGAATTAGTCCGGACTAGAACAACCAAGGACTTTTTTTTTCTTTTTGGCCGTGCTGCATGTCATGCGGGATCCTACTTCCCCAACCAGGGATTGAACCCACACCCCTTGCAGTGGAAGCACAGAGCCCTAACCACTGGGAATTCCCAGAACAACCAGGGTCTTCTGACTTCCAGATTCAACGATCTTCCCTAGTCTCAAAGCTTTTTACCTCACAATTATATTAATACCATAATTTGCCAATGAGAAAACAAGTATAACTATCAGAAGATCAGAAATTTTTATAATTTTCTGGAAAGCAGAAAGCAAATGGAATTATATTAATACTAAACATGACTAGAGGAAATAGAAATCTAAAACCCATATCAAGGAAGGCTGGGACTTCCCTGGTGGTTCAGTGGGTAAGACTCTGCACTCTCAACGCAGGGGGCCCAGGTTTGATTCCTGGTCGGGGAACTAGATCCCACACGCATGCCGCAACTAAGAGTTCACATGCCGCAACTAAAAAGTGCGCATGCTGCAATTAAAAAGATCCCACATGCTGCAGCGAAGATCCCGTGTGCCGCAATTAAGACCCGGCACAGCCTAAATAAATAAATATTTAAAAAAAAAAAAAAAGGAAGGCTACAGAGAAGGCAGACACCATTAATCCCACTGGGGTCCTAAAAAGTTTTAAGATGGTAGGTACAAAGAGCAGGAAAGGACTATGTGACAGCAATCAAAATAGGGGGGCTTCCCTGGTGGCGCAGTGGTTGAGAATCCGCCTGCCGATGCAGGGGACACGGGTTCGTGCCCCGGTCCAGGAAGATCCCACATGCCGCGGAGCGGCTGGGCCCGTGAGCCATGGCCGCTGAGCCTGCGCGTCCGGAGCCTGTGCTCCGCAGCAGGAGAGGCCACAACAGTGAGAGGTCTGCGTACCAAAAAAAACCACAAAAAAATTTTAAAAAAAAACTGAAATATTATTCAAATATAAACTAATTTCAAGTAAAAAAGGTTAAAGCGAAATATTCTTAAATCATATTCAGAAATAAGATAAATTTAAAAAAATGATACAATATTATTTATTTTCAACTACTTAGTAACCCATAAGCTTTACTGAAGGGCAATGGTTCCAATTTTTACCATTTTTCTTAAAACTTTTCCAAATTTATATATGTACCTCAAAAACAGTGGCCTTACACTCCACTCAGAATTCATCACACTTCGGACTTCCCTGCTGGCGCAGTGGTTAAGAATCCGCCTGCCAATGCAGGGGACACGGGTTTGAGCCCTGGTCTGGGAAGATCCCACATGCCGCAGAGCAACTAAGCCCATGCACCACAACGACTGAGCCTGTGCTCTAGAGCCTGCAAGCCACAACTACTGAGCCCACGCGCCTAGCCCACGTGCTAGCCCACACGCCTAGCCCTAGCCTGAGCTCCGCAACAAGAGACGTCACCACATTGAGAAGCCCGTGCACCGCAACAAAGAGCAGCCCCCACTCAACGCAACTAGAGAAAGCCCACACACAGCAACGAAGACCCAACACAGCCAAAAATAAAATAAAATTTTTTTTTTAATTTCTAAATAAGATATATCACACTTCACTTGGGTCATAACAACTTACCTTCAATTTCACTGGGGATGGACAATGTCTCTTTTTTACTTCTATCCAAGGTTCTGAGTCCAAGTCGGGCAAACTGGCAGACAAACCTCTAGACATTGCTTGAAGATTACTTGTTTCAGTGTTTTTCTTTGGGCTCAGTGGACTTCCAATTCTTGGAGAATTTGGGGCAGACTCTAAAATTTTAAGTTAGTTCTATAGTTAAAATAATGGTTTTCTTACTTATAACAAACATTTTTTCTTTACTTGGGCATTTTCTTTCTTCACAAAAACATGATAAATCAATCTCAATTATAATCTTTCAATGATTTTCAAACCCAAAGGGGTTTGTAAGATGTATTCGAGTGAAGCCAATGAATAATAACAAGAATGTTATCAACCCTTATGCAGACACATTCATTCAAACTTCTAAAGAATATCAATGCAAGTCACTTACTAATTATGACAATACATCTATTTGGGAGTCAATTCTCTGTGAAACCTTAGATTCATTAATTGTAATGAAATTAGGGAATCTTAAATGCTACTAAGCAAATAAAATTCGTATTTTATTCAAGGCAAAATCAATCCTTCATTGTTCTGCTAGGATCTATACTAAGGCGGCCAATACTCATACATTTCTCATCTCCTTTGCCTAACAAGGTTTACCTAAATAAATGCAGTTTGGCCCTTGGCTCGCAGTGAATACTGTGAAGACTAGAATGTCATGTCATTAAAGTGCAATGTCCTGGTAATAACAAAACATTTTACAACTCTGCTGGAATTAAAAATGCCTTTCTCCACACTTTTAATCAAAGTAATTATATGCTCTATAAAATACAAATCAATTCCTTTATAAATTGTTTTTCAGAAGTCGAAGAATTATTTAAGTTATAACGCAATATGAACTTGCTTTGGACAAAAAGTGTTTTAAAAACAAATTTATACTGTAAACTTCTAAACATTATTTACTTCTCAAAGCCAATTCCCTGAAAATATTGCAAAGTTGAATACTACAGAGAGAAAGTTGAAATAAATGAACACCAACAATCCTAACTTACTAAATGAAAATGCAAAGGCACATTCCAGGAGTGAGTCTGAGAGAGTATTCCAAGATTTTACTTTCATCTACTACATACGAGAATCAGATGGATTTATTATCTTCTCCATGGACACACAGATCCAGGCTTCAACAACTAGATTACTATATTGCTTTAAAAAGAAGTATAATGATTCATAACAGAAAACGCTCTAAAACCTCACTGTTCAATAAAATAGCCACTAGCCTTGTGGAGCTACAAAGCACTTGAAATGTGGCTAGTGCTGAAATGTGTTCAGGATAAGTGTAAAATACACAGCAGATTTCAAACACTTGGTACAAAAATAACATTGGTCCATAATTTTTATATTAATGTCATAATATTTGGGTATATTAAAAGTAATTTCATTTGTTTTACAGCTTTTAATGCTATTAAAAATTATTAGGATTACATGTGTGGCAAACGTAATATTTCTATTGGACACTGCTGCTCTACAACTTAATGGTACATGTCATCAATTGATCCAAAAAATTAGTACGAGTGAAAAGGTTTGGGCTGTCAGTATTAATACTGAAGTTATAGGAATGAAAAAAACATTAACTCTAGAGAACCCTATTCCTAATACTATGAATCATCTCTGTTCATGCAGTAAATAAAGTTTTAAAAGTAGACTAGGAACCACCACTAGTAACTGGGAGAATTAACTAAATTAGTATGTATAGTTCATGTATACACGATTAGAACAGTATCTGGCACAAGGTAGAGAAATTAGTATCTACTATTTTTAACACAGAAATTGAATTTTTAAATACCTACTTAAGTTTATGATATAATCATCTCTAATTGCTCTTTAAGCTTGAATAATGTTTCTACCATGAAGTTGTATGTTTCACAATATTCACAATACATGTGCTTATATTGGGTTGGCCAAAAAGTTCGTTCAGGCAATATGTATGTGCATGTAAATGAGTATTTTAAAAAAAAACACAAAAATGTACAAACATTGTGATTTTATTCTTGTAATTTTATTAATAATGCATAAATGGTTAATGGACAGGCATCACCAACTTGACTGACCTATCTTAGCTACCCTGTGGAAAAAGTATTTTCTATTTAACAATTGACCGAATGCCTCTTCATAAGACGGTTAAAAATATCATCTTGGACCCCAAGTTTACACAATAACTTAATCTAACTTACCATCAGACATTGTATTCTTTTTTAAAAAAAACTTAAAAAATGTCACTTGAAGTTCTTCAACTTTTAAAACACCTGCCCAAGTTGCTTGCTAGGTGTAGAGGCACAGAGGGCTGACAATCAAAGAAACACTAAATAAAAATATCTGTGAGACTGTCCATCAGTGCTTTATTGATGGGAGGTCTCTACACTGTTATATCAAAAATACATTCTGAAGAGTAAAAAAAAAAAATACTCTCATTCGTTTCTTAAGTTTCTTATCCCTTAGTGTCCACATTAATAAATCTTATAGTCCATGAGAAACACTACGACAACATGTGAATTATACAATGTACACTATACTGTGAAGAGCAAATCAAATAGCAAAAGACCTAACAATCTGAGAAATTCCACTCAAGCCTCTCTATTTCTGCTTTATTGATCTGGACACAAGTACATAAGTCTGGAAGGAAAAGACAGAATCTTGCAATATTTCCAGAATGACAATTAACTTTCCCACCGTGAACAAAAGTAGCACATGCAGCCCAGGCTAATTACAAACAAATGGGCAGCTCCTATAAAACAACAGCAGTCCTCTGGTCTGTCTTTCATCATCATCACAAAGGTGTTTATCTCCACTGTAGTGTTGGCCCAACCTCCTCCACAGGAGTTGGGAGTAGACATTCTTGCACAGAAGTCTGGTCGCTTTCATTTCTGCAGATGATTTGTTCCAATGTTTATAATGATATTTCAGTGAGTCACCTATTCCTCTGCATATTCCGATCAAATGACATCCAAGAGCATCAGTAGATCATCACCCTGACTGAAAAAAGTTTAAGCACACATATTTTTTCCCAAGAGGGAATGTCTTAAAAATGATCCAGGAAAAAATTCTTAACATTAAAGCAAGTTTTGGAAATTCTAAATACCACTAATTCCTTAATATATAATTACAATAACTTCATAAGAGATCCCCAATTCTGATTTAGAATATAGGTCATCTTGTCATTTCAAGACAAAGTTGAAGCACATAAGAAAAAAATTAAAGGAAGGCTACCCCCACTCTTGAGTATAAGACTTTTAGACTATTCCAATCTTACAAGGGGAAAACTGGCGGAATACATCTATAATCATTTAGTAAAATTAAGAAGATAGGTAGAAACTCCACATGTGACAAAGTAGACAAATAAGAATAAATACAGCAGAGCTCCTCCCATAATTCTTAAATCCCTATTTAATTTATAACTTTCTGCGGGAGGCAATATGAATAGAATTTAAAGCATCATAAGTCACTGGGTTATCTTTAATTTTCTATTGAATCTATATAAACTTTAAAAAGGAAAGGTAAATTGGACTAAATAGCCCACTGTTATGCTGTTTGCTCTAGAAGAAAAGCTGTTACCTGTATGTGAACCAAAGGTTTGGCCTGGTACAAACTCTGGGCAATCAATCAGTTGAGAGAAGTCTGTTTGTGGCACACTACGTGGAGGAGGGCCCGGAATTGGCCATTTTTCTGGTTCTATCTTTTTTCTCATTTTCTCGTCCACAATTTCCACTTCTGTGCTATCTTTCAGTGCCTATAAATAGGAATTTTGAGTTATTAAAGAACATTCATTCAAAAAATTTAATTGTACCTCCTATACTTCTAATAACCTAAACATTTTTTAAGTCTGAAATCAGCATAGGGTATTACAGTTAATGTATTCTCAGAATATCTCAGAATATTCTCAGAATATCCATGAACAGAACAGATTTTAAAATAATTTGCCCCTGTAAAGTAACAAATATCCTGATTTAACATGTAGCAAATTATTCTAATTGTGAAAAACAAATTTTCAATTAAGGAGTACTGCATCAACTTGAAGCATACTACTATAATTTTTTATTGACAATTTTTTCCGCTCCTATCTCCTTTAGTTTTCCCTTAATATCACCAAATAAAATTTAGGCATTATATTTAATTATTGTAATAAATACCACCATTACTGAATAATAAACACACACATGCAGAGATTCCTCATAATACCTTGTAAGTGTAAAGTAGGTTTCACAGATGAGGAAATTGAGGCTCAAAGAAATAAAGTAACTTGATAAAGGTTATGGACTTAGTATAAGGCAATAGTATGAGGCAATACCAGGACTCAAACCATTTATTATCTGTCCAACACGAGAACCCTCAGTCACTAGGATATGGTGGCTCTCAAAAATAGCTTGCTGGGGCTTCCCTGGTGGCGCAGGGGTTGAGAGTCCACCTGCCGATGCAGGGAACACGGGCTCGTACCCCGGTCTGGGAGGATCCCACATGCCGCGGAGCGGCTGGGCCCGTGAGCCATGGCCGCTGAGCCTGTGCGTCCGGAGCCTGTGCTCCGCAGCGGGAGAGGCCACAACAGTGAGAGGCCTGCGTCACCTTGCTGTAATTTAAGGATAAAATAAAACTAGAACAAAATTTCTTCCAAATAAAAATTACAGCCTTACTGATCTGAATCTTCCCTGAAATTCAAGGATACTCACACCTTGAGAAACTAGAAAAAATACAAATATAAAAACTCAACATACAAACTGTTAACTTATAAAGATTAAAACTCGCTATATTTTAGTTGGAGAACACATTATATGTATTACTTTAAGTATCTTACATTTGTATGCCCTTAATATTAGTATCATACTTACTTCTCAAGTAAGTATATTTTCTGTAACTGGACATTACTTTAAAATTAGTATTAAAATTATTTAAAAACAAACTCTTTTGATGGGAATCAGGATACTCACTGAAAGAGAAGAGAGTCTGAAATATAGAATGAAGGAAATAAGGAAGAATCTTACAGTAAAGGGTCTGAGTTGCTGATATGTGTATTTTTTTAATGTATTTTCCTAGTTTTGTCCACTGAATGTTCTAGAAGCAATGACACCCCAGTAGCAAAGCAGTATACCCAGCATCCAGATCTTGCAACAACATGGATGAATTTCAAAAACTACAAATGAAAGAGCCAGGAGACAGAAGAATTCTATTTACACAAATGTAAAGAAAAGACAAAATAAATCTCTGGTAACAGAATCAGAAAAATGCTTTGGTTTGGCGGGGCAAAGGGTGAGGGGATGGGGGACTGACTGCAAAGGGCCACTAAGGAAGTTTTTAGAGTAATTAACTATATCTTGTTTGGAGCAGGCTTATACAATTTTCAAAACTCGAAATGAACACCTAGTAGCCCTGAATTTTACATCATGTTATTTACACCTGAATTTTAAAAAGAAAAAGAAAAATCACCTTAAAACTTTGCTATGGGCTTAAGTTTTTCAAAATGTTTTGGAAAAAGACCACCAACAGTGTTCGCTGGTATGTGAAGCAAGTCAAACTCTGAACAGCAGTAGTTTTAATTGGTTCAATATCTTGGAAAAACGTTTAGCAGTATTTACAAAGGTAAGCTCGTATATATATATATGTTTGTATACACACAAACACACACACACACGCACATAACCTGTTACCCATCAATTTCACAGAAAAATAAGTGCATATGTCCATCCAAAAATATGTACAATAATAATGTTCACAACAGTCACATATTCAAGCTGTAAAGAACCCAGATGTCTATTAAAAGGAACCTGAAAAGAGTTATATTCATACAATTGAATACTACTGCAAAATGAAAAATAAACAACTGCCACACACAACAACAACATGGATAAGCCTTACAGAAATAACAAGCAAAAGTCAGATATAAAAGATTTCAAATAACTTTGATTATGTAATGTTTAAAAAGCAAGATGAAGGACCTCTCTGAAAAGCAACTACTTTGAGGAGAACAGTGATTCAGACTAGGAGGGAGTACAAGGGAGCTCCCTGGGATGCTGAAAATGTTCTATCTTAATCCATGTAGCAGTAACACAAGTATGTACATAGGGGAAAGTCATTCTTAATCTTATAACTTCTAATATACAATGTATAAGTTATGTCTCAATTTAAAGAAAAATTTTCAGGAAAAAATTCAAAGTTCTTTATATATAGCTATTGAATGATCTTCCAATATATGCTGTTTTTATAAAAGGAAGGGGTATAACAGTATATGTAGTAAAACATGAACTATCTCAGGAAGAATACACAAAAAAGAAGTAACACTACTTGCCATACCAAGGAAGGTTTAACTAGTTCACTGTTGGTGAAAGATGAGAAGGAAATTTTTCACTATATACCCTTTGAATCTTGAATCACAGGGAATTAATTCCCTACTGAAAAGAACAAAAAAAAAAACTCAAGAAGAAAATAAAGAAAACAGAAAGGGGGAAAGTTGTGACTCAGGCCTTAAAAGACTCCTGGTGGTGCAGTGGTTGAGAGTCCGCCTGCCAATGCAGGGGACACGGGTTCGTGCCCCGGTCCGGGAAGATCCCACATGCCGCGGAGCGGCTGGGCCCGTGAGCCATGGCCACTGAGCCTGCGCGTCCGGAGCCTGTGCCCCGCAACGGGAGAGGCCACAACAGTGAGAGGCCCGTGTACCGCAAAAAAAAACCAAAAAACAAAACTTAAAAGGCTCACAGTATACACAAATTAAGGAGAAGATCTAGACATATTTTTACTAAAACCAAATCTTGGTTATCTTGAACTCCTAAACAATGAGCTACAGTATACAGTCAACATTTCTGGGTGTCTGAGGGGTTTTTTCCTATTATTTTCTATTATTTCTATTATATTGTACTATAACTATGTTAAGTGATAACACTGCAATAGCCATCATATTACAATATACATATGTATCAAAGTAAAAAAAGAAAAAGAGTGCAGTAAGGTGAAAAACAAATGGGAGAGGAGGAAACAGATTCAGTAAGTTTAGCTGTGTAGACACACTCAACCAGAGCAGATACGGGTGTTAGCTAAAATATATTTTGCTTCTTTTGATAGTTTTTTCAAGACAGTTAAGACTTAAGCATATTCAAATACATATAGGAAAAAGCTGGTAGAAATGAAATGAAGATAAAAGGAGTAATCAACAGAAGGATATCCTTGAAGACTAACAGTAACAGCAAATTCTTATTTAGAGCTTACTGTGTACGCCAGACACTGCCATTACACATTTCATACTCATAACAACCCTATGAAGTATGTATTGTTGTAACAATTTCCACTTTACAGGACACTGCCTGAAGTCACAGAGCTAGGAGGATATGTATGCAGGTTCTAAAGTCCATGCTCTAAATCAGTATGTTTATACTGCAAAGCCTAATGAAGCCTTACCTTCTTAAGGGAAAAAAAGACATCTTTCCCACTGTAATAAGTGGTAGGTACATAATGAATGTTAAGTGAGTTCAGACCTATGCTATTCTAAATCACTATGCTTATGTGTTTCTATGTTTCACAGTAGTAGCATTTCTTACTGTAAATCAGTCACTGTGGTGACTTCGCTGGTGGCGCAGTGGTTAAGAGTCAACCTGCCAGCGCAGGGGACACAGGTTCGAGCCCTGGTCTGGGAAGATTCCGCGTGCCGCAGAGCAACTAAGCCTGTGCGCCACAATTACTAAGTCTGCACTCTAGAGTCTGTGTGTCACAGCTACCAAAGCCCCCGTACCTAGAGCCCATTCTCCTCAACAAGAGAAGCCACCGCAATGAGAGGCCCACGCATCACAAGAAAGGGTAGCTCCTGCTCACCGCAACTAGAGGAAGCCCATGCAGAGCAGCAAAGACCCAACACAGCCAAAAATAAATAAATAAACTCTACAAAAAAAAAATCAGTCACTATGTATTAATAATGCTAACCATAATGGTAACGCAAAAGTTTTTTGTTTTTTTTTTTAAATATCCTTTCCCGGGCTTCCCTGGTGGCACAGTGGTTAAGAATCCACCTGCCGATGCAGGGGACATGGGTTCAAGCCCTGGTCCGGGAAGATCCCACGTGCTGCGGAGCAACTAAGCCCATGCGCCACAACTACTGAGCCTGCGTGCTACAACTACTGAAGCCCACACGCCTAGAGCCTGTGCTCCACAACAAGAGAAGCCACTACAATGGGAAGCCCACGTACCGCAACAAAGAGTAGCCCCCACTCGCCGCAACTAGAGAAAGCCCGCGCACAGCAACAAAGGCCCAGTGCAGCCAAAACTAAATAAATAAAATAAATTTATTAAAAACAAAAAAACAAGAACACAACTAGAAAGCCTATTTTAAATTAGCCTTCTTTATATAGGAAAAATTCTCAAAATTTAAATTTAATAATATAATACATGCTATTTTATAGCAACCTGAAGACTAAAAGGACCAAGAACACCCAAGAGTGTTCAAGTTTGTGTTGGGGTTCAACCCATCTAAGAAGGATCAGGTTAAAAATAGGTGGAAATATCATTAAGTAATCCTTTGAGGGGTCAGACATTTATTTGGGTTTTATAAAATGGCAAAAAAGCCTTGAGATATAGTCTAAGCCTTAGGTAACTACAGATTGTTTTTGCTTTTTCCTTAAAATTGTTTAATAGACTTTATTTTTTAGAGCAGTTTTAGGTTCACAGCATGACTAAAGTACAGACTGTTTTTGTGTATGAAAAATTACCTCTAAAATGAGATTAAGGTTTGTAGTGAGGGCCTGAACACGGTGGAAACCAGCGATCAGGGAAATAGGCAAGAAACCTTGCTCATCCATCTTTCTCCTAAGAAAGAAGTCCCGTTCCAAGTTTTCTATACTGAAGTAATATTCACTGAAAAAAGAAATAAAGAAGTAAATATAAATTTCATCAATTTATTCAACAGAATATTAAAATGTCTATGGCTTATAATATCAATTGTTATAAAACTATTTTGATTTATTAATAACATTATATACATTTAACACAACATACATAGGGTAAATATAATAACAACAAAACCCTACTGTTAGTAATTTCTCTTACACAGGTAGAAAGAAATTTAGAATACTATCTTCCCAAAAACGTACTTCTTTGCTAGATCAGCTTTACCCAGGTATAAACAATTAACCATACTTTAAAACAGTTCAATAATTAACTTTTTAATGAGTCAATTAAGTGAAAAATTTCATTTCAAAGCTACTTGAACTTGCTTCATTTAAATAACAAAGTTAAACACATCAACAGACTGCCTTCCAACTTTTTCCCATCACTGAAAATAATGGTATATTGGAAGTATTCTATGTCAAGTTTACAGAGTAGTTTGTTTTCTAAATTGGCAGGGTACTGACATTGTTTAATACTTCTGAACCCTAGCATTCAGCACAATGCTTAGTAAAAACTGAGTGAATATGTGGGCACAGATGCACACAATTTTATATTTGAATGGTTCACTATCTCCCCCCTTTGAGAGGCAGAACTATAAAAGACGTTAAAAGTGAACGGAAGGGCTTCCCTGGTGGCGCAGTGGTTGGGAGTCCGCCTGCTGATGCAGGGGACGCGGGTTCATGCCCCGGTCCGGGAGGATCCCACATGCCGCGGAGGGGCTGGGCCCATGAGCCATGGCCGCTGGGCCTGCGCGTCCGGAGCCTGTGCTCCGCAACGGGAGAGGCCACAACAGTGAGCGGCCCGCGTACCACAAAAAAAAAAAAAAAAAAAAAGTGAACGGAATACAGTTAAACAGAGAATATCTGCAACACCATGAGGTATATATATGGGCAAAAAAAAATACAGAAGCAACTTATACACCTTAATCTTCTCTCTAGGAAAGTACAGAGAGATGTGTAAATGAACAAACTGTATCATCAACGACTACAAGTTCCAAGATATAAAGATAATATGAAGAACATATAATAACGGCATTTGAGAAACACATATTTAAATTACAGCCTGCATATAAAAAAAAACGAGAACAAGATTCTAGAAAAGCAGAAGAGGATAAATAGGGGGAAGTGTAGAAAAGAATAATACAAAAGAAATACATGACATCAAATGATATGGCTTACAGTTTAAAAATCCTATACTGTTTCCAAATCACAGAGCAAGTTTTCAAAGAAGGGTGGCAAATGATAAGAAAGCACGCCAGCTCATATTTGGGAGTAAGGTTGGGTAACTCAAGATACCGTTGAATTATTTAGGTCAAATTCTAACTTTGAAGAAATAATCACCTACAACTGAAAACTGGCTTTGAGCTACCTTTCACTGGGTGGGAAAAATGTCTTATTTTAGAAATGTAAATACCCAAGTTGCTTCTTTATACTCTGATATTTATCCAACTGTCAAAGTGCAAAGCTCCCTAAGATCAGTGAAATTCAACTGACATCGCAGTAACACTAATAAATCATTTACTCTTCTTAAACGCTAAAGAAAATAATTGAAGTCTTGAAGAAATTAACATTTTGATTTTTGTTATGCCTCAAAAGCCCTTTTCACAGTGCCTGGCATGTGGTGGGCACAGAATACATCTGTTCTGCTTTCTGTTACACTTCAAAAGCCCTTTCACAGTGGCTAAAATGCAGTAGGCACATAATACATACGCATAAATTCGAAATTTTCAGACATTAAGACATGTGATTTAAACACAAAAGTGTTCTTAGACAAAAACTTCTCTGAATAATTAGTAAGATGCCTTTTTAATCTAGTACTCTGTGAGAAACACAGTATCTAAATAAATTCATAAATCACTACTACCTATAGTATACACTTTTTAAAACTTCTAACGGGCTGCAAACATACTTATGTCTAAATCTGAATGCCAAGAGGCTGCCCCAGTTAAAAATAATCAAGATCTTCCATTTTTAATATCCTGATATCAAAAATGTCAAATTATTAACATACATTTTCAGTTAAAATGATTTTAAGAACTCAACCATCCATAATACAGTTAAGCCAACTACTTCAAAATATTTAGCATAATATTCCTGAAGTACAAGAAGTTTTTCAGTAACTTCTCAAAGAGGAAAATCCAAACCCTAATGAATAAGCCTATCTATGTTTGAGAAACCTTAAAGACACAAAGTCAAAAGCATGACTCCTCAAATCCAGATGTCCACTAATCAGAGAACAGTAACAGTGAAGAGCCATTCTAAACCTGGTGCTCTAGTATCTGCCAAAAACTCTGCTGCTAAATAATAACAAGAAAAGGAGTCATGCCCAATGCCATGTCTGATACTTTGTTCAGTGTCCTAGGGGACATTATCATGTCCTACCTTAGAAGCTCTGGATTCTACACTGCATGATCAGAAATCTTGTCAGCACTGAAGTAGCTATGCTCCTCCCTCACAATCGGCACATTGGAGGCCGATTATCCTGACATGGAGCTGCATGTCCACTGTCAGGTCTCAGAAAGGACCTGACAGCAAGAGTTACAAAGGAAGACAAGAATAGTGTTTTGAAGTTGATAGCCACATGCCAGGCACTTTCTGCCCATAAAAAGGCCCTTTTCTTCAGTGTTTGCATCAATTGTAACAAAAGAAGCAAGAATAAAATAAACAATTTGCTTCATATTGTAAGCCAATCAAATCCACCATGAAGGCATCCCAGGAAGATGCCTGGTTAAGGCTGATGAAGATATTATTTTCTATTAATGGACTAGGGTCCATTTTCTTTTTAAAATAAAGGTGGATGTTTTAAAAATGATTATGGGGCTTCCCTGGTGGTGGAGTGGTTAAGAATCTGCCTGCCAATGCAGGGGACACAGGTTCAAGCCCTGGTCCGGGAAGATCCCACATGCTGCGGAGAACTAAGCCTGTGCGCCACAACTATGAAGCCTGTGCTCTAGAGCCCGCGAGCCACAACTACTGAGCCCGCGTGCCGCAACTACTGAAGCCCACGCACCTAGAGCCTGTGCTCCGCAACAAGAGAAGCCACTGCAATGAGAAGCCCGCGCACCGCAACAAAGAGTAGCCCCCGCTCACCACAACAAGAGAAAGCTTGGGCGCAGCAACAAAGACCCAACAAAGCCAAAAAACTAATAAATAAATAAATAAAACTAAAAATGCTTATGCCTTTTCAAAAATAGCCTTTTTCCTTCCCTTTATAAGGATAAAAAAAGGTTCAAATTTCAGTAAATTAGTTAGGCACATCACTTGGAAACACTTTTCTCACCACTATATAAACATACTATATAAATATGCAGAACATCCTACACAATACTAACAGGCAGAGGGGTTATTTTTTGCTTAAAGATAATACAACAAACTAATATTCTCCTAAACTTCCAGTTCAATATTCAGAAAACAACTATTATAAGAACTAAAATAAACAGTCTAAAACTAAAAAAGATTAGGTAGTCTCCTTTGAATATGTGTCACAAAGAAAGAGAACTTAAAAGTTAAAAAACAAACTTATGATTCTGAAACCAACTGTTAAAAAGTCAGAAGATATCACCATTTTTTGCCATTTATGTTCATTTGCAAATTTTAATATAAACATTTATTTGCAAATAAGCTAAATTTCACTTGTTCAATTTCAAACATATGAAGTAGTTTTATATTCTTATATTTAATCATTCATATTATGCCGTGACATTTTAACTAATATCCTTTAAGTAGAGAAGTACCTCAAGAAAGGAGTCTTATATAAATAACAACATGAACCAAAAATAAATTTTTAAAAATACTTTATACATGCTCTACTAACATTTCCTAGAAACAAAATATAAAATACTATTAACATGTTCTAACTTTACTAATAAACAGCTTAGAAAATGTGTTATATTATCAGTGATGTTAAAGTTTGATATTGCAATGGATTTTCCTGCCCCATCTCTTTATGTCTGATTGACTTACATTTGGCGTTTAATATACTCTTTAAGCAATGCTTCATCCACAGGATACACCTGTACGCCTGTACCATCATCATAGTAATACATCATACTGGTATTAAGTTCTGTTTGAAATGGTTGACCAGTCCTTTCACCATGTTCTTGATAACCATATGAATAATCAAAGTTCACTTGATGTAATAAAGAAAAAGAAAAATGATCACAGATTGAAAAACTAAAAAAAAGAAATAGTTACTATAAAGAAAAATCCAAAGTGAAGTATCTCAAGGGGTAACAAACAAATACAAAACCATCTTTATTATCAGACACGTAAAATCAGTTAAAACAGTATATGGGATAGTGGGAAAAACAGACGACTTGCACACTTTTTTCAGTGTTCATCTAATTTAACAAAACAAAAAATCAAGTCTCACATCGAGGATTTCCTCTGCCTCGTCCTCTTCCCCGTCCTCGGCCTCTTCCTCGGCCTCTAAAGGTACCTTGGATATTACCACCCTCACTTCTCACACTGGAAACTTCATCTTGATCATCTCTCTTTTCTCTTTCACGCCTCCAACCTTTTTAAAAATAAAAATATTTTTATACATTCCAATTTGCAACTATGAAAACATGATTATCTTTATGAAAACGTGGTAACCACCCTTCCCCACTTTGTAACTAGTTATTAGTAACCAGTCATTCTTCAGAAAGATACAAACTTAAGAGATTCCATAGGAATTTGTCAAAATGTCTCTGGCATAAAAGACATCTTATGTATTGACATATAAAGAAGATATTCTGATAAGTAACATACTAAAAAGATAATGAGATCGTTTGCTAAAACTGTACTGTTAAAAATTTAACAAGGTCCAAGACAACTGAGTTTTGTACTATATAAAACTCCTAAAAACAAAAACTTATTTTCACAATACTTATTTTCACAAATAGGAATTTTTTTAAGTAAAGGGTGTTTCTATTTAAGTAAAAGACATTTCTTTTAAAGAAAAAAGGAAATGAAAACTGGGAGAAGATATCTGCAGCACAATATAGCAATTATATCCAGAATACATATAGAACTCATACAAATGTCTCTTATGCCCTCGTGCATTCTCTCTCTCTCTCTCTCTCTCTCTCTCTCTCTCTCTCTCTCTCTCTCTCACACACACACACCGCAACCAAATAGGAAAAAATCATTAAAAGACTGGCAGGGCAAACAAGGAAATGCAAATAGACAATAAAAAAACGGTGCTCAGCCTCAGTGGCCTTGAGAAATGCAAATTAAGACAACGAAAGAGTATTTTTTTATCTGTCCCAGTCTGAAAAACATTTTAAGGTCCCATAATATCAATATTTTTTTGTTTTATTTTTCTGTTTTGTTTTTTCCTTTTTGGCTGTACTTTGTAGCATGAAGGATCCTAGTTCCCCGACCAAGGATCGAGATCAAACCTGTACCCTCTGCAGTCCTGCAGTGGAAGCACAGAGTCCCAACCACTGGACCGCCAGGGAATTCCCAATAGCAAATGTTGACCAAGACAGAACTTTTGTATAATGCTGGAATAAAAACAAGTACATTTCAATTTTGAAAAACAATTGGAAACAATCAAATAAGTAAAGGTATGTATACCCCAGAGACCAGGGTTTTTCAACCATGGCATAACTGACATTTTGAGCCAGATAACTCTTTAGTGTGGAGGCTGTCCTGGGTACTGTAGGATGTTTAGCATTATCCTTGGTCTCTACTCACTAGATACCAGTAGCAAGTTTTAGAATTTTAAAGTCATATTTTGTGGACAATTGAGTAAATATAACCATTGACTAGATTTTAGATGATACAATGAATTAGTGTTGATTTTCTTAGATGCTCCATTTTCTTGGGACATCAGTGCTGAAGTGCCACGATATCTGCAAGGTACTTTCAAATGATTCAGCAGATGTATGAATTATAGATAGCAGAGTGACTAAATCTGGATGGTGATTAGACAGGGACTCACTGTACAATGCTTTCACAGGACAATATGCCTTAAAAATTATCAGACTTAAAAGATTTCAGTAGAAAACTATAAACGCAAATGCTCAGGGAATTCCCTGGCGGTCCAGTGGTTAGGACTCAACACTTTCACTCTCCAGGGCACGGGTTCAATCCCTGCTCGGGGAACTAAGATCCCACAAGCTGCGTGGGGTGGCCAAAAAAAACCAAACAAACAAAAAACACAAATGCTCAGCCAACTGCTTCCACATATCCTCCTGGCCTCTTCTTTCTGAAACTTGAACAAACCCTGCTAAAATAATGTACCTGGGGAATGATTTTTTTTAATTAATTAATTTTATTTACTTATTTTTGGCTGTGTTGGGTCTTTCTTGCTGTGCATGGGCTTTGTCTAGTTGTGGCGAGCAGGGGCTACTCTTCGTTGCAGTGCACGGGCTTCTCATTGTGGTGGCTTCTCTTGTTGCAGAGCACAGGCTCTGGGCATGTAGGCTTCAGTTGTGGCACGCGGGCTCAGTAGTTATGGCTCACGGGCTCTAGAGCACAGGCTCAGTAGTTGTGGCGCACGGGCTTAGCTGCTCCACGGCCTGTGGGATCTTCCTGGACCAGGGCTCGAACCCGTGTCCCCTGCATTGGCAGGCAGATTCTTAACCACTGAGCCACCAGGGAAGTCCCTGATGGGACACTTTATGGTGGATGGATAAGGCTAACAACACCTGTTAACCAACTCAACCACAACACAATCTGAAAGTAAGACACCTAGACATTTTATTCCTACTGCGTTGACACAAACACACTATGAAATATTCCTACCAAAACAAAAATAAACTGGATCTTAACCAAACCTCTAGTTATTATTGCCAGCTACACTTAGAAAAGACAAAGGAACATGTTAAGGAGTATCACGATAAAGCATTTAGCCAAATCCAAAATATGGGAAATTCCACAAGACATATGACCTAACATATAGCAAAGGAAAGAAACATTGGTGGGACTTCCCTGGTGGTACAGTGGTTAAGAATCCGTCTGCCAATGCAGGGGACACAGGTTTGAGCCCTGGTCCGGGAAGATCCCACATGCCACAGAGCAACTACGCCCTTGCGCCACCACTACTGAGTCTGCGCTATACAGCCCGCAAGCCACAACTACTGAGTCCACATACCACAACTACTGAAGCTGGCATGCCTAGAGCCCGTGCTCCGCAACAAAGGAAAGCCACCGCCATGAGAAGCCTGCGGACCAAAACAAAGAGTAGCCCCATATCCGCAACTAAAGAAAGCCTGTGCGCAGCAACGAAGACCCAACACAGCCAAAAATAAAATAAATAAATAAATTTTTTAAAAAAAGAAACATTTGGCAATTTCTTATTACGTTAAATATACATTTACCGGGGACTTCCTTGGCAGTCCAGTGGTTACGACTCCACGCTTTCACTGCAGGGGGCATGGGTTCAATCCTTAGTCGGGGAACTAAGATCCCGCATGCTGCATGGCACAGCAAAAAAATATACACACACACACGTTTACCATACCACCTAGCAATCCACTCCTAGATGTTTACCCGAGAATCTAAGACATATGCCCACACAAAGGTCTGTACACAAATGTTCATGGCGGCATTACTCATAACAGGCAAAAACTGGTAACAAGCCAAATATTCACCAACATGAATGGATAAAGGAGAATATCCATTCAATAGAAAACTATTATGCAATAAAGAGGTAGAAACTACTGATATATGGAACAACACTGATGAATGTGAAAATCATTATGCTGAGCAAAAGAACACAAGAGGATATAATTTATATTACACAGTTCAATTTATATGAAATTCTGAAAAGATAAATCAAATCTGACAGAAAGTAGACTCGTGGTTAGGGGACTTGACAGTAATTTCAGTGTACTTTAATATATATAATTATTAACTCAGTAAAGTTGACTTTTTAAAGAATGATCCAGAAACCACCCAGAAGAGGCTTCCACTAGCCAGCTCTGGGACAATTTGAGCATTAAATTAAACAATCATGATAACAATTTCAACCACTGAAAACATAAGAAGCCTTTAGTCCACACTAATAATAGGAAGTTGTTCTTTACAGTGGAATGCCAGCTAATAAATATAGAAAGAATGATGCAGTAAGACAAATACTAGTATAGTGAAATTCTGAAGATTACCTATTCAGCATTTGCAACCATCATGGTAATAATCAGGCAAGAATAAAAATCACCAATGGAAACTGAAGCTCATATGAAAAGTCTGATGAAAAAATGGGTATTCCCACAGTCTCAAAGTCTCTCTCCACAAATTACATGTTAATTACCAAGGGAAAAAGGGTATCTTTACAATAAAGAAACCTGGAGTACCTCATCTTAACCAAGTGCTCAAAGTTAATATCACCAATAATAAGATAAACCAATACCACATGTGTTTTCAGGTTATACACTACAAAGAAAACCATTTAACTTTTGCAGTATTCCTGCCAAAAATTTATAACCCAAATCCAATCATGAGGAAACATCAGAAAACCCAAAGGTATAAGTATAGCTACCACATTACTGTCTTAAAGCCTTCAGAAAAAAATCAACGTCATGAAAGACAAAAGCAGAAGAATTATTCCAGACTAACAGAGACAACTAAAAGCAATGTGTGATCACAGATTAGATCCCAGAAAAGAGGAGAAAAAAACTGTAAAAGGGCATTATTGAGAAATTCTGCCTGTGGATAGTCACAGTGTATTACTGATCTTATGATACATACTCTGAAGGTATTTAGGGTTAAAGGGGCACAATGTCTGCAACTTACTCTCAAATAGTTTATACTATACATGGTTGTTAAAATAGTAAGATTAAGACTAGATGACTCATTTTTCTCTTAGAATGTTACTTACTTCGTGTGTCATTTCTCCTATTGTTATGTGATTTATTTGCTTCAGGTTGACATCTTGAGCTATTCCGGGACCCTGGTCTTTCTTGACTGTCTGGTCTTACATCATCTAAGTGGAGTGGTACCCACTTGTGCTTATTAGCTTGAAGAAAACAAAATAAAATCATTTAATGACAATGCACAATTTTCATTAAAGCTTTGCAATTGTGAAAGGACTCTAAATTTTAATTAAATAAATGAAAGACTTAATTTGTCCTTAAAGGGATTACTTATAGAGTACCAAAATGATTTTCTTCTGCTCCCCCAGCTCTTTAATAAACTTGTTTGGGCAAATAATAAGTTTCTAAAACTCAAGTGAAAAGCCAGTGATAGAGTACCATTGGAATTCTTTTGCTTTTAAGTGAAATGCACACTCTTCTGTTTAATTCTGACAAATAAGCCATAAAAATTATTAAGTGTACATACTACTTCCATCTAATACTTGATACTTAGGCTTTAGAACAGGGTATACCTGATAACTGTTTGACCAGTGATTCAAACACTTTTAGTTTCAAATCACTGCCTCAAATATTAATTCATCCAGCATCACTACTAATGAAAGAGCTTTTTCAAAATAAAGTTTAAGTATAAAATCTGTCTAACTGCATTTGATAAACCTTTGTATAGCTACTACACATTTTCCTAACTTCTTAAGAGATACAAGCAATTTAAAGCTTCTTGTTGACTAAGTGATAGTGTAATTAATTGTTATATTTAGTATAGTGAAATCCTGAAGGTTACCTATTCATGAATTCCATAGTTAAGGTTTCAAAATTTTCAGTCTTCTGCCTGAACATTTCTATATATTTCAACTAAAACAAAAAGACTCATGGGCAAAGGAAAAAACTATCAAAGTAATTAAGGGAATATTAGTGTACTAATTTCAACTAAAACAGACTCATGGGCAAAGGAAAAAACTATCAAAGTAATTAAGGGAATATTAGTGTACTAATTTCCTACTAATACTGCAAACTACAGACAGATAAGGAAAAGAGAATATGAAAGAATCTAAAAACTCCTTAAAGTTTATACTGTAAATTCTATCAATGAGATACTTTGGGCATAAATAAGCACTTAAAGATAAACATGTGTGCTCTAAGGAGAGTCAATTCATGACCCGATTATATAAAATTACTTTAACTACAAACACCCACATTTTAGTGTTGGCTAATCAGTTTTAATTGATGCAACTAACAAGGAAGACAAATTTTAGAGCAGGATAGGTCTTGTTACCTGTATGACTTCTAGACAGTCAAAAAGACTACTTATGCATCAAAGGAGCATGAAAAAGGTTAGTGATTAAGCATTCAAGAAATGGGGAAATTTTTTGTAACAACCACATGGTTGTACTACTGCCACCACTTCTGAGCAATTACCCTTGGCATACTATATCGAGTGAGCCTCATGATTACCCTGCAGCTAAGGGTTATAATAGTCATCAAAAAAAAAAAAAAATTCAAGTAAGTGCTCAGTACACGGTAGGCTGTTAGTTCCATTATTAAAGAAGTTGGCTGGCAACTACTTCACCATGAAATGTCCCCTCCCATGCCCCATCACCTCCAAGAATTAAAATGCTTCAATGGCTTCCCACAGTACTTAAAATACCAATTCCAAGTTACCAAAGCCCTGAATAACATGGACCTTTCCTACCTCTCCACTAGCACCCCCTGCCCTCTCCCCAGAGTTCACTTTGTCTCAGCTACTGACCTTCTGACAGTTTAAAGAACTTTTCTGCCTAAAAACCCCTGAAGACACTTTTATTGAGACTCAGAACACTTAATGAGAATATGCTTTTACCAATTAAATCATAATCTGTCCCTAGACACATGAGAAGTTCCTAAAAGAATATGGAAAAGGATGTAAAGACAGTATTTTTTTCCTTCAAAGAGTAATGGGGGAATGCAATGAGGAAAAAGAGTTGACCAAGATTGTTCTCAATTTTGTCTCAGAAAAATATTTTCTCAAAATTTCCTGAAAAAAAGGGAGCTGTTCCAATGCAGATTTAAAAAACAATAGTTATCATACAACTTTCCAAGAATATATCTACACCCACCTCTATCGGTGGAATTTAAATCCATTCTTACATAAAATACAAGTCAAACGTAGAGAGGAAAGTCTCATAGTTCAGAAATGCTATAAAAGAAAATCAGTTACCATTGTAGATGGTATCCTGAAGAAATCCAAGCTACTAA